>NC_048298.1:41309280-41333261 GCF_013100865.1 Trachemys scripta elegans | reverse complement strand
CAGGGGTTTGGGGTGTGGGCGGGGGTCGGAGCTCTGGGCTGGGGGTGCAGGCGCTGGGGATGAGGGGTTTGGGGTGTGGGAGGGGCTCAGGGCTGGGGCACAGGGGTGAGGGCTGCAGGGTGGGGGAGGGGGCTCTTGGCTGGGGCAGGGGGTCAGGGCTGTGGGTGCAGGCTCTGGGGTGGGGCTGGGCATGAGAGGCTTGGGGTGCTGGAGGGGCTCTGGGCTGGGGCAGGGGGGCGAGATGCAGGAGGGGGGTCAGGGCTATGGGTGTAGGCTCTGGGATGGGGCCGGGGATGAAGGGTTTGGGGTGCAGGAAGGGTTTCCGGGTTTGGAGGAAGCTCAGGGCTGGGGCAGGGGATTGGGGCGCAGGGTTACTTCCAGCGGCTCCCAGTCAGTGGTGCAGCTGGGGTGCAGAGGCAGGCTTACCGCCTGTCCTGGCACTGCGGACCACGCCCCAAAAGTGGCCAGCAGCAGGTCCAGCTCCTAGGTGGAGGCATGAAAGTGGCTCCGCGCGGCTCTTGGCCACAGGCACCGCCCCCTCGGCTCCCATTGGCCATAAACCAGCCAATGGGAGTGTGGAGTTGGTGCTCGGGGTGGGGGCAGTGTGTGGAGCCCCTTGGCCTCCCCTGCCTAGAAGCCAGACCTGCTGCTGCCTGCTTCCGGGGTGCAGCGCGGTGTCAGAACAGGTAGGCACTAGCCTGCCTTAACTAGGCAGTACCACTGACAGGACTTTTAATGTCCCAGGTGGCAGTGCTGACCAGAACCGCTAGGGTCCCTGGGTGCTGAGCAAGGTGACCTAGTGCCTTATATGCCACGACCCAGTATTGGGTCGCGACCCAAACTTTGAAAAACACTGCTCTAGTATGGCCTAGAGGATAGAGCACCAGACTAAGGCTCAGAAGCCTGGGGTTCTATTCCCAGCTTCCTGATCGGTCTCCTGGATGACCATAGGCAAGTCATTTCACCTCCCTGTGCCTCAGTTTCCCCGTCTGTAAAATGGGTAATGCAACTGACCTCCCTTTGTAAAGTGCTTTGAAATCTACTGAATAAAACAGAGCTGGAGAGTTATGAAAATTAAGAAGCACATGCGTTATTACTGCCCCAGGTCACTGCCTTTCTGCTGGTGCCCACAGCTTTCCCAAGTTGACAAGAATCAGGTCTGTTTCCAAGTTATTCAGTGATCTAAAAATCAGCAATAAAGATTACCAGAATCTTATTAAATGCTATATGTCCATACTTGTGAAAGTGATGAGCAGCAAACGCACTGAAACTGTATCTGGAAGATTCAGGAAGAATCCATTACACCCAGACACTACAAAAGGCAATTTTTTCCAATCACAGATAATTGGAAAGAATTGTTTTTTTAAAACAAAAATTATTTGTTTAAAACCAATAGGGAGGATTTCCATTCCACTTGCGAGGGAGTTTCTTAATTGACATATGATTCTTTGTTAAAAATTAGTGTTTTATACTCTGATCTCCCAGGATAGGCCATCCCTGGATGTGGGACCCAAATTTTACAGTTGTTTACTGAACAAAACCACAGTTAAGTTTGTGGTAGGAGAAAAGATTATTCCTCTTCATTAAATGTTTCCCTAGAGTGACTTCTAATTTTTGCTCCATTTGAGTGTAAAATGGAAACCATGCAAGTCTCAGCATATTTGTCATTGGTGTCATACAGGGTTAATTTTGCTTGAAATATAAAGATCCTTTCGCTGCAAGTATTTTTTTTCGTTGTCATTAAAGTTCTCTTGCAGTAGCTATTTTCCCCCAATGTGGGTTAGTAGCAATTAGTCTGAAAAAAACACGCTATTGTATCTCTATTTTGAAATCAAACATATTTGGATGTTTCAGGACCAAAAGAGGTCTACATTTTCAAAACATTTATTCAGAGAATTTTTGCACATGTAAATTATATAGCCTGTGTATATGAGTGCTCAAAAAACATGCAGGCAAAGAGAAACAGAGTGAAGCCCCGTTAAAAATTTAATCCATAATATCATCTCTCCTCATACCAGTAAAAAAGGTTCAGTAAATCCCTGAAACATTAATACATGTTCTAAATTATGCTGTGTTTCTGCTGCACAACTCTCATTAGGCTTAATGAAAGCTGTGTAGGTAAAAACCCCGACCCAGTACTTTGAAAATATATGTTGTTTATTAGGGAGAAAGTGGAGAGAAAAAGGTGTGCCTTTTTCCCCCAGTTAATTTAGTATCCCTGGAAAGTGCCAAATTAAAAGCCTTGGAGACTTAATTCCATTATTTACGTTAGCATGAGCCCCAGTGTAATCTTCCCCACACTGCGCTACCAATATACCTTCAACCTTAGTAATTCCTTTGGAGAAGAGGAGAAATTTCTTATTTTTTGTTAAAAATGAGTTTGTAGAACTATCTCACGCTTATGAAGAAAGCTGTAAAGTTTAATAGCAGTATCATAGAAGAATCTGGAAATTCTGTTAAGGTTGTTTGTAAGTACAAGTGCTCTGTAATAGTCTCAATTATGCACTGCAGCCTAAAGCGAACAGCACTGTTTATAGCAAAAAGGAACCCAAAGAGCATATAAAGGGTGCTTTAACATTTCTCCACACAAAGCAGTATGCACTTACGGTAAGTATTTGGGTGTATATAGTAGTATGTGCATATGTGAGCCCACACTGTGGTTGCTTCCTTCCATTCTCCACAGCCCAATGAAGGGCATAAGCCTCCTGAGACAGAAGTAGTATTATAGGCCCACTACTCACATTTTCCTGACAAACACTGGAAACAGAGAGGATGAAATCCCAGTTTGCCATTGACTTTAATGGGGCTATACACGTCTTCCACCTAAACACTTAAAACAATGGAAATGCATTCCTTGCCACCTTCATACTGCCTACAACACTGTCAACAGCACACTCCAATAAGGCTTTCATCTCCAATAGATGCCCAAAAGCAACACATATACGGCTTTATCAAACCTGAACTCCAATGCAAAATATTACCAGTGATCTCATATGCTTTCGTATCAATTATATCAACAGATCAGCACATCTGACTGTCACAAATTCAATATATATAGGAAGTTATTTTGCCTTAACATTATGGAGGTCACTTAAGATTTTGTATTAAAGCGCAATTCTGATATAGTTGGGGTACATATTACTCTTAGGTTTCTGTTGGAGATGAAAGTGAAAGCCTTCTTGAGCACTGGAGTGGCCATAACTTTTGCACCACAACAGATTTGTTTAACAAATTAGAATTCGGCATGCTTGCTGTAGAAAATATATTTCTGTTAAGGCTAAAAAGTTACAAAATACTCTAGGGATAAACAATACCAATGCATAACTGATATTCTAGGAAGCAACACGTGAAGAGCACCAATATAGCCAAAGGACAGATCCCGGTGCGTTTCAGATTACTTGCAAAAGGGATACAAAGAATAGTGACAATCCAATGAAAAAAATTTCCTGAAAGGTCAAAAAATTATTCTTTCTGCATCAGTTTTTTTTTTATTATTAATTTTTTAATCCAACCAACATTAACAATTCCAACAGTACTCCAAAGTTCATATTCTGTGGTTTGCTTTTGCCGCTTCAATAAGTGCTAGAAACTTCAGAGAATATACAAAAAGCAACAGAGGGTCCTGTGGCACCTTTGAGACTAACAGAAGTATTGGGAGCATAAGCTTTCGTGGGTAAGAACCTCACTTCTTCAGATGCAAGAATATACAGAAGAACATGGTCCTTGTCTCAGAGACTTTACAGTCTTATGAATGATTTGCTCAAGGACATACCAGATGTAATTGGCAGACTCTGGATTAGAACTCACACCCTGAAATCCACTACTAGACTATGCTGCCTCTCACTTTTCATTGTAATATATTATCACTTCTACCATAATCGTCAGGATGGAGGTGAGGGGGGAAAGAGGGGAAGAATTTGGGTTGGGGGAGGCCAGAACAGTCAAAGATAAAAGGATACTTCCCCTTCCTGACCAAAGGGGATTTTTTTTTTTATTCCAAGAAACACGATCATGGTGTTTTTTGGTTTGGGGTTCTTTTTGGGAGGAAGGGTTGGATGGGGGTGTTTGTGGGAGAGAGGAAGAAAGATCCACAGAGGAAGGCCAAGGATAGAAGATTCCCCATGCCAAGGAAAAAGGAAATTAATTACTTTCCTACCCACCATTAGGGTTACCATATGTCCGGTTTTTCCCGGACATGTCCGGCTTTTTGGTAATCAAACCCCCGTCCGGGGGGAATTTCCAAAAAGCCGAACATGTCCGGGAAAAATACTCCCAGCTTTGCCGGCATCCCTGGCTTACCATAGAGCGGGCTCCAGCGACTGCTGCTGCTCTCTGACTCCTCAGCTCTGTAAGAGCCAAGCTGCCCAAGCGCTACCGGCTTCAGGCAGACCCCAGACCTCCGGACCCTGCGCCCCTGGCCAGGCACTTCCCCTCCCGGGCTCCGGCAGCTGCTGCTGCTCCCTGACTCCTCAGCTCTGTAAGAGCTGAGCTGTCCCAGAGCTACCGGCTTCACGGTTTGCCGGGCAGCCCCCAGACCTCCAGACCCTGCGTTCCCGGCCGGGCGCTTCCCCTCCCGGGCTCCGGCTGCGCTGGGGAAGTGCCCGGCCAGGGGCACAGCGGGTCTGGAGGTCTGTGGGCTGCCCGGCAAACTGTGAAGCCGGTAGCGCTCGGACAGCTATTTCGCATGGCTGGGAGGGAGGAGGGGGAATGCGGGGCGCTCAGGGTAGGGGGCGGAGACTTTGGGTGGGGGCGGAGTTGGGGCGGGGCTGGGGGCGAGGAAGGGGCGGGGCCCAGGCCCCGCAGAGTGTCCTCTTTTTTAAAACCTTAAGTATGGTAATCCTACCCACCATTCCCCACTGTTGGTCTGAGGGACAGCGTCTAGGTGACACATGAAGACCACACTTCCAGCCAAGGAGGGGAAATTGTAGCCGATGAGGACCAAAGTCGGAGGTGGTGGAGGACAGGAGAGCAGTAAAATGGTTGTGGAAGGGGAAAATAGACTAAGTGGGTAGGGAAATAGGGAAGGGGAAATGGGGAAAGGCTGACAAAGAAAAGACACAAAGAAGATAAACACAAACATAAAAGTCAAATAAGGAAAGAGTGTTTTAATTATTATTGTCTATCTGCACACACCCTTTTTAGAAGAAAACTACCATTTAAAAAGGAAAATAGTCTCTAAAATGGTAAAACAGTTCAATAAGTTAGAGGGGAAAAGACGACTGAAGATCTAGCAAGCTGATCTGAGTTTATAATCAATAACATCATTAGAAAGTTTGATTAGTACTATTTGTCTAGTGCCAACAGTGTGCTTGGTGCTGTAGAAAATATAGATACACCTCTACCTCGATATAACACTGTCCTTGGGAGCCAAAAAATCTTACCGCGTTATAGGTGAAATCCCGTTATATCAAACTTGCTTTGATCCACCGGAGTGTGCAACCCCCCTGGAGCAATGCTTTACTGCGTTATATTCAAATTCATGTATCAGGGGGTAGCCGTGTTAGTCTGTATCTACAAAAACAACAAGGAGTCTGGTGGCACCTTAAAGACTAACAGATTTATTTGGGCATAAGCTTTCGTGGGTGCATCCGAAGAAGTGAGGTTTTTACCCACGAAAGCTTATGCCCAAATAAATCTGTTAGTCTTTAAGGTGCCACCAGACTCCTTGTTGTTTTTATTCAAATTCATGTTATATCGGGTCGCGTTATATCAGGGTAGAGGTGTACATAGACAGTCCCCACCTCAAAGAGCTTAAAATCTAAAAGAGACACAGACTGCACTGGGAAATACAGGAGGAAGGAACAAGAAGTCTTGAATTAATAGTGGCTTGGTCAAGATTACATAAAAAATGAAAATATGTCCCTGCCCTTTTTTTCCTGGGCTGGGCTGCCACCCCCTCCTTGAACCCCATCTCCTTCCTACTAGGGCAGTCTATTAATCACAGTTAATATATGCAATTAACGCAAAACAAGTTAATTATATTAAAATAGTCACAATCACAGTTTTAATCACTTTAAATAATAGAAAACCAATTTAAATTATAAATATTTTTATTTGTCTACATCTTCAAATATACTGATTTCATTTACAACAGATTACAAAGTGTACAGTGCTCACTTTATATTACTTTTAATTACATATATTTGCGCTGTAAAAATGATAAAAGAAATAATATTTTTTCAATTCACCTCATACAAATACTGTAGTGCAATTTCTATCGTGACAGTGCAACTTACAAATGTCGATTTTTTTTTTAAACTTAACTGCACTCAAAAACAAAACAATGTAATATTTTACAGCCTACAAGTTCACTCAGTCCTATTTCTTGTTTGGTCAATCGCTAAGACAAACATTTACATTTACGGTAGATAATACTGCCCATTTCTTTTTTACAAGGTCACCTGAAAGTGAGAACAGCAGTTCGCATGGCACTATTGTAGTCAGCGTTGCAAGGTATTTACATGCCAGATATGCTACACATTTGTATGTCCCTTCGTGCTTTGATTTGTAGGCTCTAAAGTGTGATTAAAACTGCAATTAATCGTGACTAATTGTAATTAATCATGAGTTTAAAAAAATGTTTTAAATTGTTTTACAGTCCTACTTACTACAGCTAATTTTCACTATAGAAAGCATGGATAAGGTTATGCCAACATAACTTCCTCAAAATGTGAACTTTTTATCATAAACAAACACAACCCTTATCTCCCCCAGTTTTAAAAAGTAATCTTCATGTGTGAAAAAGCAACACCACATTTTCCTTGATTGATTTTTCACAAGGGTGATCAATTCAAAATGATGGTGGAAAAGTTATAATATACATAATATGTTCAAAATGCATTCTGAATCTTAAATCGTTCTTCAGATTTAATAATAACCCATCTGCACTTCAGACAGCAATGCTTCAATGGGAAGATTAATGAACATTTGGACTGCAGTTTAATCCCTCTAGAGTTTAGTATGCAAAGTGCAAACTTTTATAAATTAGACTATTTTTCTGCATTCCAATTATGTGTCAAGGTTCATATAGCTTTAATAGTAATTTTGAGACTTCTTAGTCATAGTTCGCTCTCCCTTTAGAGCTGTTAAATTTTTAGAAAACATTAAAAATTCACTGAACTACAGTAACTTCTAGACCTTTGAAAATTACTTTTTAATGCATCATTCCAAAACAAATATATTTCTGCAATTATATTTTCCTGCCATTATATTTTCTCCCATAAATTTAACTGCACCAAGACAGTGGCAAACATATAAATGGCCTGGATGATAACTTTAATACAGACTTCCCTATAGCTAAGCTATACAGTAACAGTTATCATGTCATGATAGTTTGAAGCATGCCTACCAATAAAACTAATTTTTCAGTCCTTTCATGTTGCACATTCAAGCAGATTTTGAAATAAAAAGGGTCTGGAAGTCGAACAATATGAAGGCAGGCTGAGATAAGGAGGTAGCTGAAGGCAGTGGGTGCAATGCAGCTTTTGCAAAGTGTCTGTAGAGAAAGGGCCTTGCCTTCTAACAGATCCAAGCTAATGCCCCAGACCTGTTTCCTTTCCTCTGCCAGCAAGAACTGCAAATTCTGCTTCCCCATTTCTCTTACCAAATGGGTCACTCAACTCTCAACAGCAAAGATGTCCTTGCTAGGACAGCCTGGGGAACCTGCTGTGGACTAGGGGAGCAATTGCCAACAGAAGAAAGGAGGTGGTTCCTAGGGTTACCATATTTTAATAAAACAGAAGGAGGACACTCCACAGGGCCCTGGCCCCGCCCCAGCCCCACACCAGCCCCGCCCCCTCCCTGAACGCTCCACCCCCCTGCTCCTCCCCCTTCCCTGCTTCGCACGAATTCAAACGTTTGCGGGAAGCCTGAAACAGGCAGGCAGCAGGTAAGCTGGGGCGGTGGCGGGGGGAGGGGGGAAGTGGGGTGCGAGGAGGCACGGCCCAGTCCGGCCCCCCCGGCTGAGCGGCTCTCTCCGACGGCCGGCACCAGCCAAGAGGCTCTGGCCCCGGCGTCTCCGGCCCAGGCCCTGGGGCGCCGGCCCCGGTTCCGGCCGAGCTGCTCTGGCCTGCCCCAGCCCCGGCGGCTCCGGCCCCAGCGACCTAACTCGGCTCGGATCCCGGTTCCGGCCAAGCGGCTCTGGCCAGGCCCTGGCCAGCGGCCAAGCGGCGCCGGCCCCAGTGGCTCTGGCTCCGGCCCCAGCGGCTTCAGCCCAGACCCAAGCCCCACGACCCCTCCCTGTTTTCCCGGACATGTCCGGCTTTTTGGAATTTCCTCCCGGACGGGAAAATCCGGATGTATGGTAACCCTAGTGGTTCCTAGTTAGATGACTAGATTTTTTTTTTTTTTTTTTTAAGTGAAAAGCCGGCAAGCTTGTACTGTGGAGATAAAGTTAATGGGGTCAGTTTGGGTTGAAGTTAGAGAGTTGTGCACAGGAAGGACTCCGTGTCTCCACTCCTTCCCCTTATAATTATTCTTTTGCCTTTCCACGCCCCACTATCTCCTCTGCTCATTCCTCTGTCACCACATCCTCTAATCTTCTTCCCCTTTCCTCTTCCCACACCAACTTGCATCTCTTGCTTCTGACTCCCTTTGAGAGACCTATTATCTTTATCACATTCACTCTGAAGTCTTAACTCTCCCTGCTTGCTGTATTGCGTTCACACTGCCTCACAGACCCGCCACCATCCAGCGCTTGTGAGCACACAAAAGGAGGAGAACAGAAGGCAGGATGCTAGCCCTGGCTACAGGCTTCCCATCCACAACAATGACCAAAGTCTAACTCCATATAGAACCAAGCAGATACTGAGAAAAGGGCTGATTTGAAAGAGTTATTCACTGGAGGCTTCATAGTGGGCATGTTCCCACATATGGCAGGCAAGATGGTGATGTGCACAGGTGCTCATCCTCACCTGCTCACAATGTCTCCACATGGCCAGTCTGAGGTTTATAAATGCTGACAAAACACTGCTTTTTA
The DNA here is from genome assembly GCF_013100865.1 of Trachemys scripta elegans. NCBI lineage: Eukaryota > Metazoa > Chordata > Testudines > Emydidae > Trachemys > Trachemys scripta. Next base: position 41,324,284 of record NC_048298.1, on the reverse strand, counting down.
TTTTGTAAAACCAACAGGGAGAGGCTAAGAACCCTGAAAATATGGACAAAGTCCTTTTTCAGGGAAACATGGTCACCTTATTCCTAGGGCTTTCCCCAAATTAAACTATGCAAAAGCAGCTGTCGCATTTGTCATCTAGTGCTCTGTCCTTGTCTCAGTCTTAGCTTAACGCCCCGCACTCTTGCCCAGCAGCAGCAGTCAGTCTGATGCTTCCCCCGTGCTCCACAAAAATGACTTCTTAGGAGAGAAGGCAACAGAGGGGGAACATTAATACAAAACAACATCACCACTTGCACAGGAAGCACTAGTATGTGGGACTCAGCCCTTTTGCTCCCTCTTTCTCATGCTCCTGAAATCATCAGAGCAACACGGACAGCCTCTGCCTCCGAGTCAGAAGAAATCTCAAGGGAATGAAGCAAGTCATTGCCCCACTCACCCAAAGATGAGGGCTACTGTTTTTGCAGCATTCATATATTTGCAGGACAGTAGAAGAAAGAACTTTAAAAAAAATAGATACCTGTAGTTTACATGGTATGTCTTCACCCATAACATACATTAACACACAGTGGTACCCCAGGCTCCTAGATGCACCGAAAGAGAATGTTTCTCACACGTATTTTCTGGGGTTTTCACTATTAAAAGTGTAAAACACTATCACAATGGGGTCCTCATCCTCACTATACCCCAGTCCCTAAGCAGAAATTTTCTTTCACAGACATTAGGATAGATGAGCAACCAAAGGTTACCCTATACTTGCATCCTTGCTTTTTCCCCCTTTTACTTCCTAGTTTCTTACTTTCTATAGTGCTTGACTCCCAGATATAAGGACGGACAAGAGGATCCTTCAGCTGAAATTCCACTATGTTTGGTAGGTGCTGTGGAATAACAGAGTCTGTTTCTCTGCCCTTGCACATTTAGCAGATACTTCTGTAAATGCCCTCAGGTTATTAAAGGCTGTAATGCAAGATTAACTATTTGTTGTTATACAGATTCAGCATGAAATTCAACAGAATTTGTCAAAGACTTTTGCAAAATTTATGCTGATACATAGTGCTGCTTTCAACACAGTGCTCAGTTTCTTGGAAAATCATTTACATAATAAGAGAGACTATCACCAGGTACCATCGCAAGAGTAAAAATCTTCTGTAAATTTAAAATATGCTTCCACTGGCCTCGGAAATTACCAAACCACTGCAACTATTTTGAATAAACCTGTCAAAAAATTGCATCTTCATCTAAAATCCCTAATACTTCTAGACACATTTTCAGAAGTTGATAGCCTGGAATCATTGGAATCCCGTATTTTCCCCCAAAACCTGCAGTTGCCACTCTAGCTACTTTTCTGAAATTCTTCCACAGGAGAATTCCATAGTGAAGGATTGTGCCTGTGCCACTGTTCCTGCCCACAGAAGTCCAGTTTTTTCAAAACTGATACAATCCCCATTAACTTCATATTCTGTGGCAAACAAGACCTGTATGAAACTTATGATATTAAGGATCATGTCAAATTTCATCATCCTGTTCCTGATGCTTCTTGGAGGAAAGAACTATGAGCAGCAACAGCAGAATAGACATGATGGGTACAGGGGAGAGAATGATGGTGCAAGAGATTTAATACATTTTCCCACTCCCCTCCCCCATCAATAGGTGTGCATGCTTGCCATGTGCCCTGGTGCCGGAAGTTTTTCCCCTAGCAATACCGGTAGGGGAGTACCCCAGCAACCCCCTATGAATGGCGCCTCCATGGCGTGGTATAAGGGGTGCTGTGTGCTCCCCCCACCCTCAGTTCCTTCTTGCCAGACAACTCCGACAGAGGGGAAGGAGGGCAGGATGTGAAATAAACATGAGCAACACATCTCGAAGAACACCAGTTACAGAAAAGGTAACTATCTTTTCTTCTTTGAGTGATTGCTCATGTGTATTCCACAATAGGTGATTCCAAGCTATATCTGTTGGAGGTGGGAAGGAGTTCACAAATTCTCGGGATGGAGTACAGCCCTGACGAACCCGGCATCATCCCTGGTCTGGGAGACGATCACATAATGCAAGGTGAACGTGTGAACTGAAGACCATGTGGCAGCCCTACAAATGTTCTGAATGGGGACGTGGGCCAAAAAGGCAGCCGACAAGGCTTGTGCCCGAGTCAAGCGCGCCTTCACAATTGGTGGCGGAGGGATTCCCGCCAGGTCATAACAGGTACGGATGCACGAAGTGATCCACTTGGAGAGCCGCTGAGTGGAGATCGACCGACCTTTCATGCGCTCAGCCGAGGCGATGAACAGTTGCGAGGACTTTCTGAACAGCTTAGTCCACTCCAGGTAGAAAGCCAGAGCCACTCTCACATCCAGCATGTGGAGATGGCACTCCTCACTGGACACATGGGACTTGGGGCAGAGGACCGGCAGAAAAATGTCCTGACCACCTTCGGGAGGAACGAAGGGTGTGGGTGGAGCTGGACCTTATCCTTATGAAACACTGTGGGGCTCGGAGGTCAGGGCCTGGCCGACTTGATCGCACCCAGGAAGGCCACCTTCCACAAGAGGTGTGACCAGGAGCACATGGCTAGCAGCTCAAACGGGAGCACACACACCTATTGTGGAATACACATGAGCAATCACTTGAAGAAGAATCTGTGCCCCTTCCCAACTTTAGATGGCACAGCATAGCCTCTGCCCTACCATATATTTATGTATATTGTCTAGCCTAATTTTAAGTGAATTTAGTAATAGAGAACATAAGAACAGCCGTACCGGGTCAGACCAAAGGTCCATCTAGCCCAGTATCCTGTCTACCGACAGTGGCCAATGCCAAGTTCCCCAGAGGGAGTGGACCTAACAGGCAATGTTCAAGTGATCTCTCTCTTGCCATCCATCTCCATCCTCTGACAAACAGAGGCTAAGGACACCATTCCTTACTCATCCTGGCTAATAGCCATTAATGGACTTAACCACCATGAATTTATCCAGTTCTCTTTTAACCGCTGTTATAGTACTAGCCTTCACAACCTCCTCAGGTAAGGAGTTCCACAAGTTGACTGTGTGCCGCATGAAGAAGAACTTCCTTGTATTTGTTTTAAACCTGCTGCCTATTAATTTCATTTGGTGACCCCTAGTTCTTGTATTATGGGAATAAGTAAATAACTTTTTCTTATCCACTTTCTCCACATCACTCATGATTTTATATATCTCTATCATATCCCCCTTTAGTCTCCTCTTTTCCAAGCTGAAGAGTCCTAGCCTCTTTAATCTCTCCTCATATGGGACCCGTTCCAAACCCCTAATCATTTTAGTTGCCCTTTTCTGAACCTTTTCTAGTGCCAATGTATCTTTTTTGAGATGAGAAGACCACATCTTTACGCAGTATTCAAGATGTGGGCGTACCATCGATTTATATAAGGGCGATAATATATTCTCAGTCTTATTCTCTATCCCCTTTTTAATGATTCCTAACATCCTGTTTGCTTTTTTGACCTCCTCTGCACACTGCGTGGACATCTTCAGAGAACTATCCACGATGACTTCAAGATCTTTTTCCTGACTTCTTGTAGCTAAATTAGCCCCCATCATATTGTATGTATAGTTGGGGTTATTTTTTCCAATGTGCATTACTCTACATTTATCCACATTGAATTTTATTTATTTGTCATTTTGTTGCCCAATCACTTAGTTTTGTGAGATCTTTTTGAAGTTCTTCACAGTCTGCTTTGGTCTTAACTATCTTGAGCAGTTTAGTATCATCTGCAAACTTTGCCACCTCACTGTTTACCCCTTTCTCCGGATCATTTATGAATAAGTTGAATAGGATTGGTCCGAGGACTGACCCTTGGGGAACACCACTAGTTACCCCTCTCCATTCTGAGAATTTACCATTTATTCCTACCCTTTGTTCCCGGTCTTTTAACCAGTTCTCAATCCATGAAAGGACCTTCCCTTTTATCCCATGGCAGCTTAATTTACGCAAGAGCCTTTGGTGAGGGACCTTGTCAAAGGCTTTCTAGAAATCTAAGTACACTATGTCCACTGGATCCCCCTTGTCCACATGTTTGTTGACTCCTTCAAAGAACTCTAATAAATTAGTAAGACACTATTTCCCTTTACATAAACCATGTTGACTATTGCTCAACAGTTTATGTTTTTCTGTGTGACAATTTTATTCTTAACTATTGTTTCAACTAATTTTCCCGGTACCGACATTAGACTTACCAGTCTGTAATTGCCGGGATCACCTCTAGAGCCCTTTTTAAATATTGATGTTACATTAGCTAACTTCCAGTCACTGGGTACAGAAGCCGATTTAAAGGACAGGTTACAAACCTTAGTTAATAGTTCCACAACTTCACATTTGAGTTCTTTCAGAACTCTTGGGTGAATGCCATCTGGTCCCGGTGACTTGTTAATGGTAAGTTTATCAAGTAATTCCAAAACCTCCTCTAGTGACACTTCAATCTCTGACAATTCCTCAGATTTGTCACCTACAAAAGCCAGCTCAGGTTTGGGAATCTCCCTAACATCCTCAGCTGTGAAGACTGAAGCAAAGAATCCATTTAGTTTCTGCGCAATGACTTTATCGTCTTTAAGCGCCCCTTTTGTATCTCGAGCATCAAGGGGCCTCACTGGTTGTTTAGCAGGCTTCCTGCTTCTGATGTACTTAAAAAACATTTTGTTATTACCTCTGGAGTTTTTGACTAGCAAAAACTAGTAGAGCTTCCACTACTTTTGCATTCTGTACATAGTAACACCCACTACACTTATTCCTGGTGGGATTCTGGGTTACTGCATGCCGGCAGAAAACACTCCCCCTCCCCCGCAGAATTCCTGTGCTTCGCTGCAGAAAACAGTAGGGAAGCAAAGGAAATCCATGCGGGGGGACCATGGGCACAGTTTTGGGGGGAAATTGCCCCTCTCCAAACAGAGGTGAGGCATGGAGAGGCACAGGGAGTTAAGTGCCACTACCCCCCCCCCCCACACACACATCCTCATTTTTGCAAGCACAGAGCTGCCCAGCTGAAGGAAGCTATGTCTGGGCTCAGCTGACTCTGCAGCTGAACGTCGCCTCCTGGGTCCTAGTGCCAGCCACGCTCCCTTTCTGTGTGATGGGAGCCTTCCTGTTTTCTGTACAACAGTGAGTGTCAGTAGTGGGGCTAGGTAAGGGGGGTTGTAGTGGGGCTGGGGGAGAGGAAGGGGATGGAGAAGAAAAGGGGAATCGCTGCGGGAAGCGGGAGCCTGGCATGCAGTGTCCCCTTGGCAACAGCTGGGGCTCCCCCATTAAGCAGGCCCATCGACAAGCCCTGCCCCCTACACCTGGACCCCTCCAATGAGTCCCCCACCCACTGAGCCCCAAACAGCTGCACCTGGACCCCCACCTCATCAAGCCCCATTCCCCCAGCACCCAGACACCCTCATTGAGCCCCACACACCCAGATTCTGCAACCAAGCCCCATCTGCCCACACCGAGACACCCCCCCCATTGAGCCCCAACTACCTTCACCTGGATCCCCTGCAGAGTCTCATTGCCCCTACACCCAGAACCCTCCAATGAGCCCCTGTGCATCCAGATGTCCCCTTAGCCGCCCGCACCAAGACTGCCCCACAGAGAAACCTCTCACTCCCACACTAAGCCCCTCCAAACTTGAAGCCTCCTGGGCTGCGCCTGCCCACCTACACCTGGTGCACAGGGGCAGGGCCCTGGGGTGTTTCTGGGGCAGGCCCAGCCCTTCTACTGTGTCAGGGTCACTGCCAAGTCCCTGTACCAAGGGAGGTGGGGGCTTCAGGGTGATCTCCCACCTCAATGCAGCCAGTGGCCTGTGGTCCCCACTGCCATGCTGGAGCCATGTTTATTTATTGACAAATAAAATTTGCAGAATTTTAAAATACTGTGAGCATAATTTTTAATTTTGGGTGCATCATTTTTAATTTTTTGGTGCAGAATTCCCTCAGGAGTATGGTAGTTAAATTCTTTTAAAATGAAATGTAAACATAGCAACTACATGCCATTCTGAGTAGCTGTTAAGCAAAGACAAGCAAGAGCTTTGGCAAGAGCTGTGAATTGTGCAGAGTCATATCCAATAACTAAGGCAAGCATTACCTTCCTGCTGTCAAAAAACTACTACACTATACCTAGGTAGAACTCAACTTTTTCTTGTTATTGTCACTGACTTATTAGTCAATATACTAATGAATTTTTAATGTCCTGAGATCTGCACTCATCTCATCTAATGTTAAATCCTAAAGCTTTAAATAGAGTAATTTCAAGTGCCTGTTATTTTCTATTATTTCACTCAATTTATAATTGTATTTCAGCTAATGTGTGAGATTTTTCATTTTTATTACAGCTTCTTCTATGCTACTCTGAAAAGTTATTTCCCATTTATCTAAAAATCAGATTTACAGTGACCTCAGTAGTTATAATAAATTGTAACTAAATTCTGTTCCAGAGTATTTGAAAGTTTGTTGTTGTTTTTTTTAAATCCATCTGCTAGCCTCTAAAACACACAGCTCATACTGCGAGGGTTATTTTTGCCATGTTTAAACAGAGATCACTTCTCTATTTGATGCCTTGAAAAGCCAAAATAATCCTCCTGTGATTTTTTTGGTCACAATTTTGACACACAACCAGAGGCCTCCTCATTATCACAGTTCCTTATAAATCAAAATGGCTCTCTCTCACTCTTCCATTATAGCTACATGGAATATAACAGGACGATACTTGAGCATATATACAATGTGCAGGGTACATTGTAATCTATGCTTCTGTAATTAAATAATTAGGCTTTTTAGCAAACAGCAGCAAAACATTTGTAACCGATGTTGCTGACAGTGCACACAGCTTACAGATGGAGTCAGCATTGCCACTTCAGAAAGTAATCTAAAGAGCTCATCACACTCAGGTCATTAGAAATCAAGATGTAAATCAGGGAATAAACAAAGGAAGGAAGTGAAGTTGCTCCTCAGCCAATAGAATCTAAGAAGAAAGACTGAGACAAGGAACATGTTCCAGAATAATAATTGGAAGCAAGGAATTAGAATAAGGTAAGGTGAATCAGGTACTTGTTGCAGTCACAAGGGAAGTCTGGTATAAGGTTGCCCAACATGGAAGAAAAGATCTGGAAAATTATTATGTTTATTATGGTAGTGCATAAGGACAAACCAAGAACAGGGCCCCAACTGTGCTAGGCACCGCACAAACACAATAGTAGACAGTCCCCGCCTCAAAGAGCTAACAATCCAAATTGACAAGACAGACACCGAACCAGAGAAGGGATGTAACACACCAGCAGACTGAACAATGTGATGGCTGCAAACATGTTATTTGCACAATTTTATTTTTTGGGAGGGTTTATCTAAGGGGATAAGCTACATGGAGCAAAAAGTGAAGGCAGAGAGGACACTGAAGGGAAGGGGTGAAGAGAAACAGAGCAAGACAGAAGAGGGAAAGAGGGTAGAGTTGCTAACTTTCCAATTTCTCAAAACTGGACACTACTTCTGGAGTGCCGGAACCTCCCTCTCCTCCACTCTTCCCCCGAGCACCACCCCCTACTCGTTCCTCTCTCATCTCCCCCTTCCCCGTCACTCTATTCTCTCCACCCCCACTAACTGAGCTCTCTCTGCCCGGAAGAGGACTACTCACCTACTGCCCTCAGAGCTGGGGCTGGAAGCTGCAGCCTAAGCAGAGTCTGCCTGCCTGCCTGCCCACGAGACGCAGGTAGGAGGAAGGCTTGGCTAAGCAGGTTGATAACGTAGCTCCCCCCAGCCCGCTCACCCTTCAGGCAGATAAAAAGTGGGAGGCATGGCCCTTGGCCCTCCCATTCCAGCGCCCCTGAACTACAGCTATGGTCAAAATTGCCTAGGCCGCTCAGCTTCCCACAGGGATCCTCCCCCACCCAGCGGCCAGTAAGGGGCCAGGCCACACTCTCTTACCCCAGCAGCAACTCATCCGTGCCTGTGGCAGAAGCAGAGTCAGCCCCGCTCAGGGGCCAGAGCAAAGTAGAACCAAAAGCATCTCCACCCCTTGCAGGAGCTGCTCTGCTCTGATCCCGCTGTGGACTGGCCGGGGAGGGGGGGGGGGTGATGCCTCTGGACCCAATACTGCACCACCCCATTTTTGCACCTCCCCCACCAGCTCTGTGGCCAGGGCAGCTGCCCCTCGTGCACTGCCCTAGTTACGGCCCTGGAAAATTGCGACAACCGGACTTTGGGGGTCCGGTCCATACTACTGACCAGAGACTGTACAGAAAGTTTCCAGAATGTCCAAAGGTCCCTGCTTGGATTCTTATTCCATTACATCCAAAATACAAATGCCGGTATGCTGTAATAAAGCGGTATGACAGGACAATATAGTCCCAGAACACATACTAGGATTTAGCAAAACAACCACAATTAGAACATAAGACTCAGGCTTGCTAGAGCAGCTAGAGGCTATTGCCCCTATTTTAGCTGGAGCTGCCAATATTCTATTCACTCAGTGCATCCAATTGGTTTTGGCAGATATTTATTCACACACTGACAGTGCCAAGCTCAATATTTAACCTCCAAAATAATGTATTTTTGGAAGATCTCATTTGGAACCTTTCAGCATCAAAATTATATCAAAGCCTTGGAGTTATTGGATGCAGTAACAACAGACAACAATCTTGTATATAGGAAGCAACTCAAGCTGTAATTTAAAAAAAACAGTGTTAAAAATAACATAGGAGAGAGGCTGTTCATAATGGTGAGCTCAAAGTGGCTCAAAGTTTCATTATCCCACTTGACTTTTGAATGACTTATGAACTCCATAATTTAGGCACCAAAATAAGATGAAAACCAACTCAGCGACCATCATCAGGTATGACTAAATCGCAAGATGAATCTTAGCAAAAGTAGGGAAAAATTGACTGTAGCAGAAGTGAGACAGGATACTTATCCAAACAAAATACATTTGATTTCAGTTTGAATCAAATTTTTAGCTCAGGTATCAGCAATTCCTCCCTTCTCCTTAACCTTAGTATGAATAAGCTGCTACTTGCATTAGTACGTGGTGATTTACTTAAGCCATTTATAGTTTCTTTATCAAATACAGTTTAAAAATGTACATGATTTCCTTGCATCATCTAGTAAGTGCATGAAATAGACGTCAGTTTTGTAAAATATGACCACTGGTTTTCACCAGGTTAAATTTTTTTTAAATGAAAAACAGCTTATGTAAGTTTGGTTTATTAAAATTCTGTATGCAATAAATGATTGTTCCATTATATTTAATCTACTCCTATTAAAAAATGTTGAGCCTCAACTCTCTAGCATCTGCTTCATTTACACCATGTGTTACAAAATAAATAAAAAAATAAAGCCTCAAATTATTAAATAATCCTATTTAGTGCAACAGTTTTATTTTAAATGCAATAAAAACAATGCAAACATGTTTTTCAAATCCAGGGCAAAAGAAGAAATCAGTGACATCTCTCTGAAATCTTGAGAGCCTGGACCTGGGATATCCCATTTCTCCCAGTGACCACCTCCTAGTATTTCAGTTAAGATCAAAAAGGTCAGGGGGGGCGAAAGACCTCTCTGGCTTTAAGATTAAGCTTGATAAGTTTATGGAGGGGATGGTTTGATGGGATAAAGTGATTTTACTCAATAGGTCGATAACGTGCCATCGCTGGTAATTAGTAACAATGGTCAATGATGGGATATTAAAAGTTACTACCGAGAACTTTTTCCAGAGGGTCTGGCTAGAGAATCTTGCCCGCATGCTCGGGGTTCAGCTGCTCGCCATATTTGGGGTCGGGAAGGAATTTTCCTCCAGGGTAGATTGGCAGAGACCCTGGAGGTTTTTTGGCCTTCCTCCGCAGCATGGGGCAGGGGTCGCTTGCTGGAGGATTCTCAGCGATTTGAAGTCTTTAAATCATGATTTGGGGACTTCAACAGCTGAGTCAAGGGAGAGAATTCTTCCAGGAGTGGGTGGGTCAGCTTTTGTGGCCCGCATCATGCGGAAGGTCAGACTAGATGATCATAATGGTCCCTTCTGACCTTAGAGTCTATGAGGACCGTGTTTGTTTCCTAATTAAAACTAGCTGAGAGCACCATAATTCCCCTCATGGGATGCCAAAAAGCTAAAGCTTCCACTCTATAGGAAACTGGATAAAAGAAATCACTGTTAGAGCCCCTAGCTCACCGATTCTTCTAGAAGAGGTGATAGTCACTAGAGCAGGGGTTCTCAAAGTGAGGGTCAGGACCCCTCAGGGGGTCGCGAGGTTATTACATGGAGGGGGTCACAAGCTGTCAGCCTCCACCCCAAACCCTGCTTTGCATCCAACATTTATAACAGTGTTAAATATATAAAAAAAGTGTTTTTAATTTATAAGGGCGGGGGTTGCAATCAGAGGCTTGCTATGTGAAAGGGGTCACCAGTACAAAAGTTGAGAACCACTGCACTAGAGACAGTCTTCATGGACAAATGGAGAAGGGAACATTTAGCTAATGGCTCAAAGGAGGCTTCACTAGAGAATTGAGGATCAAATTCAAGTTCCGTATAGGGGTAGGTTCCCTGAGATGCGGAATCAGGTTAGTTAATCCCTTGATTAACTAGGAAGTGGTGGGGTGAGTAAACACTGAAAGCTCATCAACTGGGAAACGGAAAGCTGTGATTGCTGCTGAATGGACTTTAACAGCTCAGAGAAAGGTGTGACTCCTTCAAACCCCAAAAGGTAATCCTAGACATCAGATAAGGAAGAGTCAACAGGGGACAGATGCCGAAAGGGTACACCAGTGTAGAAGCTCTTCCACTTCTGCAGATATGTTAACACCTTTCTACTGTTCAGCAATACCTCATGTACCTCTTTTGAACAGGTGATCTTTACTCCAAACAGCCACCCTGGACTCAGTTTTCTCATGGAGCAAGTTTTGACAAACAAGACCATCTAGGGAGCACAAATGATGAAATACTGGTCCTATGTTAGATCTGTGCAAGGACCATTGTGATTGGTCAATGTCTACCTGCTCAAAAAATCCATCAAGTTGTTGCTGATTCCTGGAAGGCGAAGAGCCATCAGGGTCAATCTGTTCTGATGGCACCAGTCCAAAACTTGATAGCCTTCAAACACAAAGGCAAGGAATAGGTGTCTCTTGTTTGTTTAGAAAATGTATAGTTGCAATGGTGTCTGTGAAGATTTGCACTACTGAATTCCAGAGGACAGGCAGGAACGCTACACAGGCCAGTCTGAGGACTCTGAGCTCCAGGACATTCCTGTGCAACTCCATATCATGCAGGGACCAAGTTCCTTGAATCGGTCAGTGATCCAAGTGAGCTCCCCAGCCTGTCCCGGACATGTCCATGATTAGCATGTTTGTCGGGGAAGACTGAAAAGGGCACCTTTCATCATGCATTTGTGGGGTCCAACAACCAAGCAAGCTCTGCAGTGATGTACTGGGGCAATGAAATTTTCCTGTTTATTTGATGACTTGCTGCAGAATAGACTGGCCTGAGCCAGAGTTAGAGGGGCTGCAGGTGAAGTTTGGCAAGTAGCATCATGTTCTTGCACACCAATATGCGGACTAATACTGTGAGATAATCCCCTATTCTCCTAGTTGTTTTGAATTAAGTTGGAGGACGAGTGCTTGTTAATAGCTGCAATCTGTCCTCAGGCACGTATGCTTTTTCTGATTTGGAGTCTATCACGGCTCCTATGAGCTGTATTATATGAGATGGTGTGAATGACTATTTTTTGTAGTTCACTAGTAGGCCCAGTCAGACAAGTAGGGATAGAACACACTACACCAGGGGTGGCCAAACTTACTGACCCTCTAAGCTGCATATGATAATCTTTAGAAGTTCAAGAGCCAGGGAACACCCTCTCCTGCTGAAGCCCTGAGCCCCGGCAGCTGCGCCCTGTGGGACTAAAGCCCCCAGACTCCCCTCCCCACTGCGCAGAAGCCTCTTCCCCACCACCCCACTTCAAGGTAGAGGTCCCAATCTCCTCCCGCCCCTCCCCCCCCCCAGTCTGGGAGGTGGAGAATGGGAGTGGATGGGGGGCTCCGCAAGCTGCACTTTAACGATAAAAAAGCTGCATGGGGCGCGAGAGCCACAGTTTGGCCATCCCTGCACTAGAGGCTCACCATCATCTCCCACTGCAAGCAATCAGTTCTTTGTCCTGGTAGGACTATACATAATGCTCTGCCTCCGTAGGTGGGCTTCTGCATAGGCATTTCATAAATACCCTTGGTGCTGTGAAGAGTCCAAATAACAGTACCCTGTACTAGTAATGATTTGGTCCCACTGTGACTCTCAAGTATTTCCTCTCCTATGGTGGGGGAGTAAGCAGAGCAGTTACCCTACTCCTTAAAAGAGTAGGCTGATTGGGTGTGGCTGGAGCTGTGGCTGCTTCCCCAATTAGGCCACAGCTGGCCCTATAAAAGGGCTGAGTCAGTCTCTCTCTAGCTGTGGAGAGAGAAGGACCTGGCTGCCTGGGAGAAAAGGGTACCTGAACTGGAGCAGTGCTGGGGGAATAGGGCAAGGGAGCTGGGGAGCTCCAGCCTGGTAAACCCCCAGACTGCAGGCCTTATGCAAGGATAGAGAAAGGTACTGGGGGTCAGGCAGAGTCAGCTGGTCCAAATCCCCTTTGCCAGTGATGAGGGGTTTACAGACTGCAGTCTGCCCCAGTGAGCGGGGGGCTAGGTGATGACTGGCAGTAGCCATTGAGGCTGTGATCCCCAGCAGCCCCACATGCCCCACATTGTCCATCCCCCCATATCCAGTTCCTCCTAACCTGACCCCACAGTGCTGTGAGGTAGGCAGCCTCTTTCTCTTCCCTATCTGCAACTCAGACTGCTCCTTCCCGGAAGCGGCTGCTCTCTTCTGGCACCACAGTGGTCCCTCATGGACAAAAGGTGTAACTGTAGCACTTTTCCAGCAGAACGTATTTTTTTGTGGCAGAAAAAATTCTGTATGACCCATGAATTCTGTGCATGCGCAGTGGTGCAGAAGTACCCCAGGAGCAATAAAAAATGCATATCCAATGTTTATATAGAGGGATCAACTACAGGATGAGAAGATATAACGCAACTCTATTGGTTAGAACCACATCAGTACTACTGTGCCATTTTAGAAACCTTCACTTGAGAGAGAGAGAGAGAGAGAGAGAGAGAGAGAGAGAGAGAGAAAAAAATACATTAAGAAGTTCAAAAGAAGACAACCAAAATAATAAAAACTTGAGATTAATGATTTAGTAAGACAGGTTAATGGAACTTAATTTATTAAGCCTTTTTCATATGGTAAGTAGGCACATGATAGCCTCATATAAATACTTAAAGGGTAATAAAGTAAGGAAAGGAAATGTACTATTTACACAGAAAAACTGAGCTAAGGAACAAGCTTCAGCTAATAAAGGAAAAGTTAAAGTAGGAAATTAAAGAAAACTGTCTGATGGCAAGGGCTATCAGACAAACACTTTCCTTAATGAAGTAGCTATTGCTAACTAAATAGAGGCGCGCTAAGCAATGGTATTTACAAACCTAAATAGGCTGGATAATTAATTTAATCTTATTATGTTGTTAAGTTATATCTCAACAAAAATCAAATTAAAGGAGCATGGACATTAGGCCTAGTTTTAGTAGTAAAGAAGGCTCTTTCCTGTTCAATGGATGCGGTAATAGCCTTTACAGAGAACATGAAATAGGAACAACCCTCTCTATAGCATTAGAATGGTTACTTCAGAGAATACAAACTGGTTAAGAATCTGATTTCCCAGTTTGCTCTTTACAGCAGTGATGGGAAATTTAAATGTAACAAAGTTTGAAAATAACCACAAAGAAAGTATTTACATTATTATTGCCAGGGCTCCTCTACCACATTGAAACAGCTATTCTGATATAAGAATTTGTTCTCTGTTAAGGTTAATAATAGAAAACAAATAAAATTTGATCAAGACAGATCAATGTGAATTTAATACCTCACTTCATATTACTAGTGTCTGGATTTCAGCTATGAATTTGTGGACCTCTTTTATCCCTTACTGCCACATGCTGCATAGCTTGTTTACTTAGGGATTATCAATTCGCTAGAAAAAAATATCTGTTTTTTCAAAGTTTACTTCAAAGTTTAAAAGAGGTTGACAGGTCACGTATCTCTAAGGATTTGAGAGGTAAATCTTTCTATTCAAGTAAGATGTTATAGAATTTCAACCAAAATATGTACATGAACATTGTTTTCTCCCCCAAGTAGAAATCTACGACTGAATGAAATAACACTTAATAGTCCATTTTTTGTACTGGTATTTATCTTATCCAGTATGATGATACAGAAAAATCACAACCTTTCTTTTGTCAAGAAACTCCTTAGCTGTTATTTTACTTATCACCTTGGATGGTAAAGACTATTTAAAAAAAAAAAAAGTTTATCATAATAGCACAACAGTGGTTCCTTGAGGTATCCAGATGGGTTTCAGAATCCAAAGATCTGGGTTGATGGAAGTCCACAGCCTTCACAGAAATACTGGTTGCAAAGATCTGGATTCACTGAGTTTAACAACCACTTGCAGCTAATTCACAGAATGTCAGTGGGAATTTTCTCTTCTTCTATTTTGAGGTAGTGCACTACTAGTTTGGTCCACATGCTTTCTTCTGACTAGAATACAAAGCTAGCAAACTGCAGAAGGGACCAAATGTGCAGGTTGATGAAAGCAAGAAAGTTACTTACCATGTACAGTAACTAGAGTCCTTCGAGATGTGTTGTCCATATACACATTCCACTGAAGGTGCACAGGTTTCATGTAGTGAACAGCAGAGTCTTTTTGGTTAGCAGTACCCATAGAGCACACATGTGCTCTCCAGTCCCCGTACTCCACTGAGGGCATATAAGGGCCAGGCATACTCATCACAATTCAGTTCTTTCTTACTGTAGAATCCCTTAGAAGAGGACTCCAAGGTAGAGGAGATGGCAGGGTCACCATGGAATCTGTATATGGACAAAGCAACAGAGGGTCCTGTGGCACCTTTAAGACTAACAGAAGTATTGGGAGCATAAGCTTTCGTGG
>NC_048298.1:41091272-41308996 GCF_013100865.1 Trachemys scripta elegans | reverse complement strand
AAAGCAACAGAGGGTCCTGTGGCACCTTTAAGACTAACAGAAGTATTGGGAGCATAAGCTTTCGTGGGTAAGAACCTCACTTCTTGCATCTGAAGAAGTGTGGTTCTCACCCACGAAAGCTTATGCTCCCAATACTTCTGTTAGTCTTAAAGGTGCCACAAGACCCTCTGTTGCTTTTTACGGGTTCAGACTAACACGGCTACCCCTCTGATACTTGACTGTATATGGACAACACATCTTGAAGAACTTTGAACACTAGGCACAGTATGTAACTTCCCTTTGTCCTTGGAGTGTCCATATGCCCATTCCGCTGATGGTGTCTCCCAAGCAGTTATCCTGTTAAGGAAGTGGGAGCTCTGTGTAACTTAATTAAATAGTGATTGAAGGACAGCTTTACCAAACACAGCATCAGATTGAGAGGCTTTCTATCAAGATAATAATTTGGAGTAAACATGTAGATCGGTGCCCAAGTAGCTGCCTTACAAACATCTGATATTGGTAAGTTTGAGTGCTGATGCTTAAGTGCTGGTGGAATGTGTCCTAATTGTGGCCAGTGCAGAGTTTTTCAGTCTTTGCCCAATGGACACAAACAATCCTGGCAATGTTTTGAAAGGTTCTGTTCTATTCAGGTAGTAGGCCAAGGCTCTCCTCATATCCAAAGTATGTATCACTGCCTCAGATTTGGATGTAGGGTGTCTTGGGAAAATACCAGGTGGTGTATTGGTTGATTTAGAAGAAATTCTATGACTACCTTCAGAAGGAATTTAGAATGTGTTATCATTGATACCTTATTCAATATGGAAAGCTGTACATGATGGGTCAGACATTAATGCTTGAATCTCTCCTACTCTTCACGCTGAAGTTATAGCTACCAAAAAGCCATTTTTATTCACCAGTACAGTAGGGAAGAGGTGGCCATGGGCACAACCTGAGGGTTGTGAGCACTAGGTTCAAACCCTATGGGGGAGTTTCTTCTTTGATGGGTGGGAATACTTTATTAGGACTTTCAAGAATCTAATCACCATCAAGTGAACAAAGACCATGAGATCCTCCACTGGTGGGAGGTGAACCAAGATCACTGCTAAGTGCACTTTGCAAGCTGAGAGACAGATTCTTCATTTTGGGGTTCTATTAAATAGTAAGAAATATGCAGGATTGAGGAGTGAAGTGGGATTAACAATTTTCATTGGCACCAACTAGAAAACCTTGTCCATTTTGATGGGTAAGTTTGTCTTGTTGAGTCTCTTCTACTGTTTAACACGACCTCCCCAACTGTGTAAGAGCAGGTCTGCTCTATCATCAACATTCATCCAGTCTCCATGCAGTGAGGCGCAGAGATGCTAGATTCTGGTATAGAATTTGTCCTTGATTCTATGTCAGTAGATCTGTTGACTCTAATCCTACTTCCAGAATGGTCTTGACCATGATGGAGAGATAAGGATCAGCTTGGCTGAGTCTTGTTTGAGTTTGCAGAATACCTTGGGGATTGATGAGGTCAAAGGGTAAGCGTACATCAGACTGCCTGACTATGGTATCAGGAATGTATCTGCTACAGATCCTGGACTCCTCCATCCTCTTGAGCAGAATCTCTTACATTACAGTTGGGTTGAGAGGCAAAGAGGACTGTTGTGGGATGTCTACTAGGATCCTGGCTTTGATCTCTTACTCAGGATTTAGGGAAAAGCCTGCTCCTATGTTCTGCAATTTAGATAAGTGTATTGCCGCTAGGTATATTTGACCAAATTCCAGAGTTTGGCTGCCTCCTGACAGAGTAAGGAGGATGTGGTGCCATCCTGCTTGTTGATATTAAAACATTGTAGTCATGTTGTCTGTTATGTTTTGGATAGACTGTCCCGATATTAATGGAGACAGGACTTGCAGCCCTTCTGTATGACTCTGAATTCCAGGAAGTTGATTTGCATTCTCTTCTCCCTTAGGTCCACAGGTCATGAAATGTTAGTTCTCCCATGTGGGCTCCCCATCCCTGCAGAGATGTCTCTGCGACTATGGTCTTGGAAGATAGAGGTGCTCTGAATGGGACCCCTCTGCATGTATTCAGTAGTTCCTTGCACCATTTCAGTGATAAGAGGACAGTGGCTGGGATGGTGAGGAATACATCCAGGAGATGTTTGGAGGGCGCAGAGACTGACTTCAGCTAATCCTGCAGGCATCAGAAGTGGAGTCTGGAATGCCGTATCATGAGACCACGTGGCCTATTAGGGCAACGCATGGCCTCGCATCGGTGTTTGGGTTTCTTTCTAAACTAATAAATCAAAGCAGACGTATTCGTGAATCTGTCCTTCGGTAGGTAATGTTTGGATGTGGTAGAGTCTAGGATCACTTCAATGAACTCAGTCCTTTCGACTGAAGTTAAAGTCTACTTTTAGGCCTAATGTCCTGAAAAGATTGAGCATGATGCAGACTGCCTCAGAGATCTGATGAAGAGATTTTCCCCAGTATCTTGACGATTACCTGGTGCGATGTTGCGCCTTTTCAAGTAAGATGACACTACTGATAGCACCCTGGTGAATACTCTTGGCACTGTAGAGAGGGTGAAGGGAGGCTCTCATTATTGGTAATGTTTCTGCTGTACTATAAAGCTCAGGTACTTCCTGTGGGGTGGAATGATGGAGATGTGGAAGAATCAATCCTGAAGATTGAGTTGTGAACCAGCCTCCTGACTCTGGAGTAGTTGGAATTATCAACAATAGGGTGACCAACTGGAACTTCAGTTTGTGAATAAAGGTGTTAGAGTTTCAGTAGCCTAGGATGGGTCACCATCCTTCCATTTTCTTTGGAATAAACAGTTACTGTAGAATCCCTTTCCCTCATAAGGTGCAGGGATCTACTCTATCACTCGAAGAGAGAGTGAAGCATAAAGACCTCTTGAGAAGAGTCCCTGAAAAGTGATGGGGAGGCGGGTTGGGAATAGACACTGCAGAAAACTGGATGAATTAGCCATGTGTAATCGTATTCATGGCTCATTGCACTACAGTGATAAGGGACTAAACATGTCTGAAATGAGCTAAGCGATTCCTAAAGATGATGATGTAGGTTTCCAGAGTTGGTGGGGACAGGACACATCTCTCAACCATTCCATCAAAATGAATGCTTTTGGGACTGCAAAGATTGGGGTGGGGGGGGAGAGAGTTGAAGTGGAGCCACAATCAATCAGTCTCCAAAGACCTCTGGCAAAAGTATGACTGGGTCAGTCTTTAAAGAATATTGCCTTGTTTCCATTTGCTTTTTTAAGAAACTGGTGCATAAATTCTGAGGGAACATAAGGTGAAGCATGAGGTCTTCAGTATGTTGAGGTCCTCGTTGATTTAAGAGCTGAGCAATTAAGCTTCTTTAAAAGGTCAGATCTTTCACCAGGGCTTGTACTTCTCTGGGGAAGCCCAACCCCTGAAACCACAAGGGCAGGCGCATACGACAGCCATTGTACTTGCCACTGATCTGGCAACCATATGCACTGCATTCGGAGCCACTTGGAGACTTGTTTACTGAGGGAAAACTTGTAGCCAACACCTGTGACATACATTATTCATAAGCGTCATTGGGAATATTGTCCACAAAGGCCATTTCTAATGTATACAAAAAGTCTTAACTGGCCAGTAAGGCCTGATAATTAGCTACATGGAACTGTAGGCATGCTGGAGAATAGACTTCTTAGCCAAATATATCTAATCTCTTTGCTCTGTCTTTTGCTGTGGACCTAAATTGTCCTGCCTTTTCAGCTGTTGCAATGACGACAAAGGATAATGGGATAGGGTGTATATAAAATAATTTTGCTCCCTTAGGAGGAACCTGGTATTTTTTAATCTACCCAGCGTGATGTAGCTGGTGCTGAGGCAGGTGCCTGCCACACAGTTCTAGTATGATCCATCATGGCCTCATTAACTGGGAGGGCAACCTTCTCTTCTGAGAAGGCTTGGAGCATCCACCGACATATGGGCCAGTTCTTGGACCTCCTCAAAAGGAATTTGAAGGGCCAGAGACGACCTTCTAGTAAGTTCTGGAAACCCTTATAATCATTCATTGGTGGAGCAGTGAGTGGTATGTGACAAGGCATACCTACCCCGCACCAGCCCCGAAAGGGTTAACTCTGCTTTGCAGGCTGAGGAAGCCCCACCCCTCCAACCTGCTGAGCATGCTCAGCCTGGAGAAGGCAGATAAAAGATAGCTGCCCAGCAAGGAAGGACGCAGGCTGCAAGCTCCCTGCAAGAAGTTGCTACAAACCTCAACTACGGCTCACAGAGTTCATGACTGGAGACTCCAGGTTGCCCAACAAGCCCAGAGAAAGGACGGCACCAGTGGGAGCCCGGCCATTTGAGGAGCCCAGCCATTTGAAGACCCCAGAGACCCGGGGAGTTTCAATGAGGGGGAAAGGGTAAGAAGCAGCCGAGGGGACTTGAACTCTTCGCCAGTGAGAACTGGGGGACTGGTCAGCATGTTTCAGGAGGATCCCCGCACCACCAGGACCCTGGCCTGGGGCTCGGAGGAGCAGGGAGAGCCCAAGTCCCATTATCTGGGGCACCACTCCCCCCATGGGCCAACCAGTCACACAATCTCACAGAGGTGAGCTATTTCACTGACCCTGGCCATTGGGGCATGCGGCCCTAATAGTAAGGGCCACTTACTGATTCTAGTTACTAAGTAATACTACCCCATGTTACAGTAAGGGTCATCAGCGGAGGACCTGACCAGCTGCAGAATCACCTTTGCCCTTCCATCTGACACTACATGACCTGGCATCCCGTGACAGGGTATGCCTACCCCACAACATGGTACTACAGCCTCATCTGGGGACAAGAAGGGAAGGGTTACTGGTGTAAGCAGATCACCTTCCAGTGTTTGTTCTTCTATTGCTGCCTCCTCTGTCCTTGGCTGTGCCAGAAACAGAAAGGGTGGCTGAAACACCTGAGCACATAGTGCCATGGAAGAAGCAGTTTTTTGACAGTATAGCTGTTCCCTAGGACCAAGGATGCGCTGAGCCAATCAGGGTCCCCAGTACAGCCACATAGGCATTGGCAGATATGTCCCAGGTGGCCAGGATATAGGAAACCAATAGACCAGTTTCTGTGGGTCACAATATCTTTCTCATGAGGAGCGTCTGGATCCTCTATAGAATGTCAAGGGCTGAGGTAACAGCCTCAGCAAATAAATGTGCTCCTGCAAATGGATTTCTTCATCCCCCAATTAGGAATGCGAGTCCAAGGAAAACAGAGCCCAGATCCAAAAGTTGTGATGAGGCTCTTGGGGAGTTAGGGGCCCAATGGTGCCGCATTACCTGGTGGATTCAGTGCCAACTAAAATACGGAGGTGGGTAGCAGGGAGGCCGGTATCCATGGTTCCAGGTGAATCTGGAAGTTCATCAGTGCGAACCACCTAAAAAACGATGCTGCGTGGGGCAATGTAGTCAGCTGTATCGGAACTGGGTTTTGTTGAGGCAGTATAGCGATGTCCACTACAATGAGACTCTGTGCAGTCCCAAGTGGCCTAGTTCTGGTGTTAGACGTGTTGGTGTGTGCACCGTTGAGGTAGACGGTGCCAATGTCAGTGCTGTAGTTCTGATGGTTCTCTGAGTACTCAGGACTGAGTCTCACCTTGTTAGCCCTCTGCCTCCAGCATGAGGGAGGTTTGCTCCCTGACATCACCAGCCTGCTAGCCATCCAAGGAGCTATGTCTGCCCTTACTTTGCCTTGCAGGTTAACAATATGAATACCCGAATCCCTAAGTCCCTTTGAAGCTTTCCTCCTGTAGTGCTCAGACCCTTATCCACTGAGCACTCACAAATACCAGGTCTGGTGTCCCCAAAGGAAAGGCGCACACACCAGCTTGAGTGATTCAACTGAGATATCACATATATTCACAGCAGTGAGATATATCTATAGTGAAAACAATAATATGTTTATTACCAAAGATTCATGATATAGTAAGGATAATGGGGGAAAAAAGGTTATATAGCAAACAAACTTCATAACATGCTTTCTGGAGACTAAACTTAATTATTCGGTTAACCTCCAGCCTAATGAAGTTTCTCTCAACCAAAGCCTTTTGCAGCACCTTCAACTAAGACTGGTTGAGATCCCATTTTCATGAATGTAAATGCTCTGCCCATTTACAGTAAAAGCTGTATTATCCGTCACTTTACCAACCGGATAGCTCTATTAAAGAACGTTTCTGATATCTCCCAATACAAATCTTCAATCTAGTAACCAGGACAAGTATACTGCCTTGGAGGTTATGCAATTGCACATATTGCACTCTACTTTTATGAGAAAGAGGCAGAAGACAAGTAAGCAAGCTGATATCAAGGATTTATTCAAAAAAGCAGCTTCTAGAGTGTGTTATAGGGTCATTACAATACGCAGAGTTGATTTTCTGTATGCAAAGACAGTATAATTCCCACAAACCCCTATTGCTTGTTTTCCTGTGTGCTCTTCCCTGTTGACTTTACATCTCTGATAACTTCATATGGAAATGTGCATTCATTGTGTTAGATTACAATGCTTAATTTACATCTGACAATGACAGGTGAATAAACATCTTTTGTCTAACAAAAAACCTGTTTCTACACTTCTGCTGTGACACAATCTAAGAACATATTTCAGTATACATACATAACTTCTTACATAATATCTGTACTTACATTTCACGATTATATCAATGACTAGTATGACAAGTTTTCATTTAAGACCTCACATGACATTCTTTGGTGAACCTGAATGTATACACCAGAATCAGGATATTCTTGTAACCCCCTTGCCAGTTGGCATTAGGGGATATTTGGGTCAAAATAGTCTTTCCTGAAGTGCTGAGTTTCGGTGCCAAATGTTTTGGTGCCATGTGGCTGGAGCCAGCTTGGGATTAAGATTCAGCAAGAGCCATTCTGGGCTGTGAGGCCTAAGATGATGTACAGAGCCATAGGGAGAGCTTCCTCTTAGAGGAAGCCCTGGTGACCGACCTAGCCCTGGGGCTTCCAGCTCCCTCCAGTCTGAGGATGACACCACTGTTGTAGTCAGGATTCAAGTCAGAGTTCTCCAAGTCAAAAAGCCCACACTGATACTCTTGGGTTCAGAAGGCCCTTGTACAAGACGACTTGGCTGGGAAGCTGGTCTTACTGATTTGGTCATTAGAAGACCTGAAGTTGGGCCTCCCTGCCCTTCCTAGCTCTAGGGTTGAAGGACTTACAAATTGCACATTTCCTCAGTATATGCATCTCTCCAAGACAATAGAGACACTGAGTGTTCACCTGAAGCTCAGATAACTCCCTCACACAAGGGGCAGTGTTTAAACCTGAGTGAAACGGGCAACACCATAGTGAACAACTAGTAAAGGCTGCAACAGGCACCCGAACCAATGACTATTCAACTACCAACACTAAATATGTAGCTTCGTAGCTATCTAGAAGGCTGGTCGTCTCTTGGACTCGGTCTCTAAGCTGTGAGGTGATGAGAGGAACTAAATGGCAGTGGGTGCACGTCACCCTTATATGCCCTCACAACAGAGCACAAAGACTGGAGAGCACACGCACACCCTACCGGTTCTGCTGGCCAAAAACTCCGATCTCCACCACTTGAGGTGCATGCGTACCATCAGTGGAATAGGCACATAGACAATCACTCAAAGGACAAAGTAGAACGATGGTCCTCCTTCCTCCCCAGTATTTTTGGGGGTCTTTAGGATCGTCTAGACTCAAAATGAAGAGTATGAGATAGATGTGAGTATATTACCATACATGTCATATTCAAAGCTCTTTGAAGAATTATTTCCAATCTGCAGACTCCACCTTCCCGAGGGGGGTAGGGGCAGTGTGGCGTTGACAGCTAACACCATTTTTCATATTGCCAAAATTATTGTTGAGCAAGTTGAATATTTATTCTCCCTCCCTCTGCCTTTTCTGTGAGGAAAGGAATGATGTGGCCTTTGGCCATCCAGTGCTTCAGAATGATAATCTTTTCTGAGTTTGTGCAGTGCCTAGCACAATGGGGTTCCAATCCATGATGAGGGCTCCTAGGTGGAACATTAATACAATTAATAATAAAAAGTCACTCAGTACCTAGAATATTTCTGAAGCCTTGAGGATTTCTGCCCCAGTGATATTTTGTTAATATATTCCCATATCAGCATTGTGCTGGTTAAAATACAAGCTTAACTTTAACTGTCCAGAAAAATATTTAATAAAAATAATTGTGTGTATTCCAAGTGTCTCAGTGCAATTTGTTAACAGTGCAAAACCAAAGTCCAAATAAATTGTTTTCTAGGGGAAAAAAATCCACAACAAAACAGCATGGGGATTAGTAGAAAAATAATTAAAAACATGCAGATTAAGTCCACTGATGCACAATATTTTAAGCCATTATTTGGTTTGTAACTGGTGTAGTCTGATTAGAAGACAAGCATAATTAGTGTAATGAATAAGTGAGCAATTTAATCTATTGCTTACAAAGTAGTAAAGTATCTGACTACGCAAACTAATTACTTCCACACTATTATGTCCGATTTGTGAGAGACTTCCTCATTCTGCCAGGGCAACTACCTTCACAAAAGGTGAAAAATAACAATTTAAACTACAAGCATGAGGAGAAATTGTTCATTTCATTCAGTAAGCAAGTTCTCCAGCTCTCTTCCAACAAGAGCACATCACTTGCAAATCCAGGGATAGATAAAATTATAGTGTAATAATGGGTTTATTTCAGACACTGTATTTAAAAGTTTGAAATAAGTGTGTTATGGTTATACCCATAATATGGATAAAGCAGCTGTATAACATTCTCAGTCAACCTAACAATGATAATAGAAAAATACCAATGCCAGAACAGACTGAACAGAAGGCATAGATTCAATAGTCTAGTGATCATATGCTGCACTACTATGTAGCAAACTGATTTTGATTATCCAGCATGGTCTCCAATATCTTGGATCATCATGCACTTGAGTGAAGGTAGGATATTCAGCCCATGAACGCAAAAAAGAGTCCTGTTATCCTTAGCTAGTTATGATGTGTGGAAGATACAGGGGAATTCAGAGTTAACACCATTCCACAGAAAAAATCCATAAACAATGCAACAAGGTAATATAGCAACTGAAAGGAAAGTTATACATAAATACTATGAGTTACTTGTTCTGTAGTCATAAATATACCTAAGATTCAATCTCAAGACTTTTCTCTGAATATTCTTTACCAAGTTGCCAAATTATATTATCTAAAGGAATAAAAAGAAAAAAAAAATCAATCCAATCTGTGCTAAAATATTATTGAAACTTAGTAATGGAAAGAAAAGGAAGGAAATTTGAAGGTAAATAATTTTAGAAGTCCAGCCCCTCTCTCTCGCTTGCTCATGAAGGCTGCAAAAATCAAGCACTCAAAATTTAGGAAGTGGCAGAATTAAGCTTGCCTGTGCAACAGCAGAAGCAACTCTGAGAGCATCTCCCTACTTTCAGTTCTGCTGCACAGTGGCCGGCAGCAGCTGGGGGCACCAGTTGTAGGAAAAGTCCTGCTCAGCCCCTGCAGCTCTAGGCTGAAGCATCCTCAGAATCCTTAAAGAATTTAGTTGCCAAACTCTAACCTGCCCCTACTGAGCTTGTGTGATCTGCATATAACTTGATTAAACTGTCCATCCCCGCCACGTCCCCTGCAGGAATAGCAAATGGATCACATATGACACTCCCCTTCCATTGTCAAATTTCAAGTTCCTGTTCCAAATTTTGGAAGCACTACAACTTGTCAACAAAACTGGTTAAAAAAAAAATCATCAAACATGGGCAGAATAATGTATTTATCCCCTAATCTCATTCTCTGAAATGGATAAAACATTTTGCTGAAACTTAAAAAAAAAAAACGAAAAAACAAAAACAAAAAAACCATGATCTAAGGCAGACACCAGGCATGAAAAATTTAAATCCGAATGGCTAACGGCTGATAAATTGATAAACTGAAAACAGGGACTTATAATGAGACGCATCAGGCAACCTTAAGTACATGAGACACTATCACCTCCACCTATAATAGAACACACTTGTTGTTAGGAAGCTCACTCAAATTGGTAAATCCAAAACTATCCTAGTTAGCATCTCAAAACACTGCTGAGTCAGCCTTTGCTTAGAAGAACAGATTAATAAAAACACCCATTCTAGTCTCATCTGGTATTGTTTTTCCAAGTACCAGATATTTCAGCTGTGCTAAACAATACCACTTTTGGCAGTGATCAGTGTATGCCATGAAACATAATTATTGATTGCAATTTGTAATTTGTCCCCTCACAGAAGTGTTTAATTACATTTTGGTCTTATTGCTTTATTTGCCTCAATAATATCATGAGGCAGGGAGCTCCATCATTTAATTATACCATACATTGCATAAAGTAGTATTTCAATTATCTATTCTAATTAATCATTTAATTATTTAAGTGTTCATTCTATTCCTGTATTACTGATCAGATGTGGCTCTCTGTGACCTTCATTCATTTTATAAACTTCTAACATATTTCCTCTTACTCTTCTCTTTTCTAATCTAAATAATCCTAATCTTAATCTCTGCTAAATGATATTGGCCCCATGCCCTCAATTATTCCAGACAAATAGCCGATGGTTTGTTCTTCATTCTATTGTATCTGCTTAGAACTTTAGAAAAAAATCACAATTTGATAACACTGTGTAAATTTAGGTAAAATCAATTTTAGTTACTCTTCTTGGGATTGTACCTATTTTGGCTGGCGTCGTCTTCTCCCTGAAGTCTGCTCTCTGCTCCAGCCCCTAGCTCTCTTCTTTGGAGCTGGAGCTGTACTTTGGGCCAGCTGTAGAGCCTTGGCCAGCCTCTCCTCCAGCTGTCCCTTTTCCCCACTCAGTACTTTCAATCTCAGGCTAAGAGTTCAGCAGGCAGACCTGCTCCTGTCTCCATCATTCTGAGAGGAGACAGAATATATATAGTCTTCTTCCCAGCGCTTGTCCTGGTTGGCTGAGAGAGACAGGAGCCCTTCCCCACTCACTCTACAGGAGTCCTGGTCTCAGACCCTTAAAGAAACAGTAGCCTGGTTTCTCCCCAAGCCCTAATTATTCCCCATGAACCATCTTCCTCTCTCCCAACACTTTGTTCTGCCTTCTGTAGGTCTTCATCCATTCTAGAAAGTCTCAGGAGCTAGAGGGACACCACAGAAGGGGTGTTAATTGACCACTAGTTCTTATCTTTAACACATCATTCACTCTGTTACATGCCATCTCCATTGAACATGCTCCAGCCCAGTGTGGAGCAAAACTTTTTGTGCAATTACTGTTCTTGGCTGACAGAGACTGCTATGGTACCAGACAATGGAACTGAAAGTAAGGAGAAAGAACTCTCCTCCAGAACACGGAATTGAACGCAGGAGTCTTGGAGATTATATAAGCCAGTGGCAAAGTGTGTCCCATCGCCCTTTAGTGACTGGCCCACAGAGGATAACTGCTTACTACTGCTACCAGTTACCCCATTAATTCAAGTAATAGAATTCAGCAGTAATACCTGCTGTTAATCTAAAAGCTCCCAACCCGGATGACGACCCACGTGAGGAAACAATATGGTTTTATGTGAGGGAATTTGTTTTTTTGGTTTAATTTTTTAACACTGAAGAAACTACATTACACTACGTTAAAAGAACATTATTAAGATTGCAAAGTCAATCACTCAAAAGTTAAAGAATGCCAGAATTAATACTGCCTGTGCAACCTTAATTCAGCCCACTTTGCATATGCATTTTGATACGGTCTGTTATTATAGGATCATGTACTTCTGTCCCATAGGACCCTCCCTCATTCAGTGCACAGGATGTCAGGGAGGATTCAGGGTTTTGCGTAATGAAGAAGCGTGTTGCCAATAGGACCTTTGCCTTATTTATTGCAGAAGTTGGAAGGTGTGTGATGAATGAGTCAGCGGAGTGCACTAAGAAAAAGGGTGGTCTTGTGATTAAGGTAGATGAAAGCCCCATTATAGTTCTGGATTCTATCCCTGCTCTGCCAGGCAAATCACTTAAATCAAATTTTTCCCAGTGGCTACTGTGAACTCCTGGATTTACTGGATTACCAACATGAGAGCTGTAGATGTGCTGAGCACTCACAACAGTAACTTCAACCAATGGGAATTATCTGAACATATAAAGTGCTATAAAAATGCTAAGTATTCTGAAAACGGTCCAGAATTCTGTATTCAGTGGATGGTTTATATGGTGCATAGTAAATAAAGCCTGAGGGCACATACTGAAAGATGAGGATAAAAACAATTATTAAGTAGCTGCTCAGTGTACACTATCCATCCTGTGCACTGAATGAGGCAGGCATCCTCTGGGAATAATACATGATCACGTCATAAAAGACTATCATAATGCATTATACCAAGGGCTCAAATTGAAGTTGCACAGGTGACTATAATTCTAGTATTTCCTAATTTTTGAGTTCTTGACTTTGCAACCTGAACGATCTTTTAATATAGGGTTATTATGCAATATGAACAAATATTAATTAAAAAGGAAGGAAGGAAAGATGTAAGGAAGAAATTGAACTAACATGTACATCTGCAATTATCCTCATCACTTTGATTCAAAAAGTTTTCTCTCACACACACACACACACACACACACACACACACACACACACTTACTTTAAAAAAACAAAACCCAAAAAACTGTCTACTCTTCAGAGCAAATTTTCTCTTATTATTTGTTGATACAATCCTAAAGCCTGACTGCACCCATTTGGCTCCTAAACTACTGACGTAAAATGTTAGAAATAAAAACATCAGTAATCAAGTCTAAGAAAAAAGAAAATGATTGCTAGAAAACATAATTCTAATAAATAACGATAAACAGTGTCAAGTTTATTTGTACTGCCAATTTTAAAGACTAATTCTTAGAACACAAAATTTACCCTTGTACAGTGGGTCAGCATGACTTGTGTACTACTTAAACCCACTTATGCCATCTCTCTCTCACTCTCACACACACACACACACACACACACACACACACACAGTGAAGTATGTGTTCAATATCTCACTGGGTGTACATGTATATGAAAAAAACTTTTGAAATTTTGATGCTTACATACAACAATTTTGTATGTGCTAAGATCAAATAGCAATAAATTAGTGCACTTTGACAATTTGAGACAAAATTTCTAAGCTTTCTGGCATCATAAGGATATGCACCTAAAGTTAACAATACAATGGTCAAAAACAATTGTGCTCAATAATTGATATCCAGGGCCAAATTCAGACTTTATGCAAACAGATGCAACTCTAGTGATGTTCCACCAATTCTGAATTTGACTTCAAGCTTTAAAACAATTGTATGGCTGAGTTATTTCATAATGGTAAATTTTTAAATAAAAATATTAACAAGATCATCTCTAAGTTCCAACATATTAAACTCTGGTAATTTAGTACTGAATCTTTTAAACGAACCATCTCATACACCTAGAGGAAAATTCTCATTCTCCAATAATTCCTTGCAGAGTTTAGCTTTGTGATTACACAGAAATTTTAGACTAAGTTCTGACAACGATTTCCCATTAAATTTCCTTGCATTCTTGCTGCCAGAGAATGTAAAATTAATACATACATTCTCCTTTTTGTGCACACATAAGAAGAGATCAACTCAAATGATCAGTTTCATAAGACTGATAATATAGATTTCTTCACCTTGTTGGAAAAAAATAATGGAACTGCAGCATTCATTTTTCAGACTCATAATGATTTCGTCCACACTCATGTTAAGTGAATTAATAGATGAATTCAAGCGATCAACCTTTTTTGCCTTAAGATTTTTCAGCATTTCTATACAAATTCCTATAATGAATTATAAAAACCTTTGCCGTCATTTATTTTACTGAATCTGTTATAGATTTTTTTACTAGACAGTTACAAAGACTAAAAATCATACCAGCTTATACATAGATTCACGGATTTTAAGGCCTTAAGGGACCACTGTGATTATCTAGTCTGACCTTTTGTATAATACACGCCATAGAATATCACCAAGTGATTCTTGGCATCAAGCTCATAACTTCTGTTTGAGATATAGGATAGCTTTTAGAAAGATATCTAATCTTAAAACACTTCAAGTGATAGAGAAACTACCATGTCCCTAGATTAGTTATTCCCCTGGTTATTTATCTTCCATGTTAAAAAAAATTGCACTTTATTTCTAGTCTGAATTTGTCTAGCTTCAGCTTCCAACTACTGAATCTTGTTATAACTTCTTCTGATAAATTAAAGAGCTTTTTACTATCCGAAATTTCTACCCCATTTTAGGAACTTGTACACAGATCAAGTTACCTCTTAATCTTCTCTTGCATAAACTACATATACTGTACTTCTTCAGGCTCATTATAAGGCATGTTTCCCAGATCTTTACTTATTCTTGTAGCTCTTCTCTGAATCCTTTTCAATCTGTCACCAGCCTTTTTTGAAGTGTGGACACCAGAAAGGGATACGCTATAGTCCACTATGGACACTATAAGAGGACACATTATTCCAATAAATGGTCTCACTAATGCCGTGCACAGAAAAAACACCACTTCCCTATTCCTACTGGATAGTCCCCTGCTTATACATCCAAGGATCACATTAACCCTCTTAGCTACAGCATCACATTGTTGTTTTACTGCCATTAACATTTAGGGCTCCAGACTTCAAAAAATAGCAAAAGGTTATTTTAAAAGAATACAAACAAAAAAAACAGCCAGTACAAACTATGCCTTTAAAAAATTCTTAGCTACTGCTAAGGACATTCCAAGTCATTTGTTTTTACATCTGTCCAGGCAATGTTTGAAAACATCATTAATAATACAAACCTGTGGTTGTAGTAAACCTTGCATCTCTACAACATCTACAGTAGTTCTTACTGCAATCCAGAACTTCTGAATAACCAGTTAATTACAGAAAATATGAATCAAGTCACCAATCTCAATGTCACATTTCAGACATTCTTGTCACCTATTTATGTATTCTTTCTAAGATTAAACACAACCAAGAGTAAAAAACCACTCCTGCACAGAACGCTAGCACAAGGCTTATATGGATCACTTAAATTCCACTTAAGTTTTCAAAATATGGCTTAAGTGGTACATATTGGTTCTCGTGCTGGACATCTGAATACAGGTCTTATGCCGGATGCTTTCCACCCACCATGTCTGAAATTCAAGAGCATGAATCTGTGCCTACTATTTTACTGAGTTGGTTTTTGTCTGAACTAATTGGACTAAAATATGCAAAAGAATACTTTATTTCATAAATCACTTTCCCACTTAAATTTTACTTAGTGTGTCCAATATAATTACTCATAATAAATTGCCATATGATTGAATTTTTCTTTTTATCTAAAATCACCAACAGCTGATGTTCTAAGCAGATTAGAAGTTGGGCTCAATGAATGTAATGGAATTTTCCATAAAAATTCTACTATAGCCCTGAGAGTAATCTCTCTCACACACACACGGGGGGGGGGGGGGGGGGGGGGAGAGAGAGAGAGACAGCCACATTTTTTCTATCCAACGATATATCAAGTATGGAAGTGATAAAATCAGATCAAGCTTCTAATGAAGCCCCAGATACAATTTTAATTATGCAAAGACCAAGACACAAAAGATTCACAATTACATAGAGCAGGGTTAGAAGAAAGGGGAAAACAAAGGTAGATTTGTGGGATAAATAAAATGAAAAACTGAGTTAATGCATTTCCTAACAATTCCTCTCCCATGAGGTTTTCAAGGTAACTTAAAAAGGATCCCAAGAGTAATAGTAATAATCGGGGGAGGGATGGATCAGTGGTTTGAGCACTGGCCTGCTAAACCCAAGATTGAGAGTTCAATCCTTGAGGGGGCCCTTTAGGGATCTGGGGCAAAAAAAAATCAGTCTGGGGATTGGTCCTGCTTTGAGCCGGGGGTTGGACTAGATGACCTCCTTAGATCCCTTCCAACCCTGATATTCTATGATTCTAAGAATCTTTTTAAAAAAATAAATCACAAAACATACATGGCAGAGACAAACTGACAAAAAGTGATCACTATAAACTCCCAAATAATGCAGGCACAGGATCATGACTGGTTCTAACTGACTGAAATTATTACATAGATATACTTTACAAAAGTAAATTGCTGCTCCACCATAACCCTTTTAAGAAAAGTAAATAGAAAACAGGACAATGACAGGATCCTCCTATAGCAAGAGAAAAACTGAGCTATAAAGTAGCCACATCACTCGAGTTAACTTGGAACAGCACAAACCATCAATACATTTATGATTGGAATCATACAATAAAAAACAAACAGACTTTTCATTTTACTGAAGGAACTAATATTGAACAGATTAGCTTACTGTTTATGACTCACATGCAAAACAGCCATTTCAAGAGCCTTTTTATTCAACATATGTGAAAGGTAAAGTAGCCTGGCTTTGAAGAGCTTATGTCACAAAATCCTTGCATAGAATCAAGGAGGAACCGATAGAAATAATTTTCAGAGTAAAAAATTGCTAGATAGATCACATTGTTGTATACAGTGTAGTTGTAGTCGTGTCAGTTTCAGGATATGACACACCAAAAGTGGGTGAGGTAATATCTTTTAGTGGACTAACTTCTGTTGGTGAAAGAGACGAGCTTTTGAGCCACAGAGGAGCTCTTCTTTGGATCTCAGAAGGTACTCTGAGCATCACAGCTAAATGCAAGATGGAACAGATTGTTGAGCATAAGTAGCTAACACATATTCTAAGGGACCATTCAAGGTAGAGTGGCCCATTAGCACCGCTGCAATCATAGGACAAAAAGGGGGGTTATTGGGTTACAGATTGGTGCAACAAGCCATAAATCTAGTCATTCTGTTCAGTCCATGATCTTTAGTGTCTAGCAAAGTTATGAATTTAAGCTCCCAGGCTTTTGAAAG
Source organism: Trachemys scripta elegans (assembly GCF_013100865.1). Classification (NCBI taxonomy): domain Eukaryota; kingdom Metazoa; phylum Chordata; order Testudines; family Emydidae; genus Trachemys; species Trachemys scripta. The sequence continues at coordinate 41,292,088 of NC_048298.1, read as the reverse complement.
TGTTGTGTAGGAAGAAGAAGAAATCTCTTATCTAAGCCAGGCACTCCTATACCACAAAATATGCTCTGAGAAGAAAGCCCAGGATATAAACCTTAACACACTCAAAAGCGCCTTCGCCAAACAAGGACACTCCAGCAGAGAAGTAGATCTCATCATGGAATTGGCCACCCAAATACCCCAAGAGAACCTGCTTCAATACACAAATAAAACCCCCTTTACCACACATACCCTAGTTTTCACCTACCATCCCACACTGGAACCCATATGGGGTATCATCAAACTACTACAACCCATACTTGATGGGAACCACATCCTGAAAGAAATCTTTCCTGAAACCCCACTTCTGGCTTCAAACAACCCCAAACCTCTCCAAGCTCATCATCAGAAGCAAGCTTCCCATAGACCAAGACACCAACTCAAAGCAGCAACAGACCCTGGCAGAACCACAGATGCAAAACCTGCAGAGATCTCCACTACTACACTGATCATCACCCCCCACCACCACCACAATACAACTTTCAAGATCCATGGATCCTACACATGCCTGTCACAACATGAAGTGTACCTCATCCAGTGCACTAAATACCCCAGTAACAATTGTGTGTGTGAAACTAGACAATCACTACGCTCTCGAATGAACTCTCACAGGAAAATAAAATGAAAACACCCTACCACCTGTGGGTGAACACTTTTCACAAAGCGATCACTCTATATCTGACCTATCAGTCCTCATCCTTAAAGGAAAGCTGCACAACACTTTCAAAAGCCTGGGAGCTTAAATTCATAACTTTGCTAGACACTAAAGATCATGGACTGAACAGAACGACTAGATTTATGGCTTGTCGCACCAATCTGTAACCCAATAACCTCCCTTTTTGTCCCATGATTGCAGCGGTGCTAAGGGGCCACTCTGCCTTGAATGGTCCCTTAGAATATGCGTGAGCTACTTACGCTCAACAATCTGTTCCATCTTGCATTTAGCTGTGATGCTTAGAGTACCTTTCCCATCTCTGAAGAGCTCTATGTGGCTTGAAAGCTTGTCTCTCTCATCAACAGAAGTTGGTCAAATACAAGATATTGCCTCACCCACCCTGTCGGACTAGATAGATCACATGTCTGTTTGCTTCTATGGTTGAGTCTTTAACTAGCTCATGTGGGAAGTATGCTTGCAAAAAACCCAACCCAACCAGGACCCGACTACAAGCATCTTCAAAAAGGACTAGAACAAAAAACACTAACCAACTGTTAACACCGGTCAGTAAGGTCTACATGGACAGTTAGCTAGTGCTGGGTAGAGCAGCACAACCCAGCTTGCCACAAACTAAATGTTGATGTACACAAGCTCTGAGTTTAACAGATGCAGGGTCCGATTACAGTGCTATTCTTTGCAACTGTAAGCCAAGAAGTCTTTCCTTACTTTTTCATTTTTTCTTCATTGTGCACTGCCACATGGCATTGTCACATTGTTCCTAAAGACCTCATCCAACTTCCTTTTTGTCTGTCTGTTAATCATCCCATGTGAGTGAAGCTTTACCCTAAGATATGCACAGTAAATATCTTTAGATACTCCAGTGCAAGCAACCGTCTTGGGTAGGTCATGTATTTTGCCCCCCCCCCCCCTTTTTTTTTTAAACTAGCCACTCAGTGCCATTGCCCAGGCAATGACACTATAAGTGCCTAATTTAAAAAAAGTGTAAACACATGACCAACACAAGATAGAATGACTTCTCTGGCCTAAATGTAAACCATTTTGAATGCAATGAATGTGAAGTTAACTCGGAAGTGCACAGACTAATCAAAAGAGGCAGACCCTGTAAAGCACGGCAACATTGACAATCTGCTTACAGCTGCCATAAAAGCACTGACTGACTTTGTTGAATGGGAGAATCTACATGATGGTGATAGACTAGAAGACAATGAAGTGCAGCGGTATACACCAGACAGCCACAATGGAAAATGAACAGGATACACTGAACTAACTGGTGGAAGGAACACAGCGTTGACCATGTTGGCTAGAAATGTGCTATGTATGTCAGCCAGCAGCAGCAAGATGAACTTCAGTACATCTTGAAGGATGATTGCCCAATGGAGGACTGTCCTCAAGCCATCAACCAGCGACTCTATTCTTCTCAAAGAACATTTTGTAGAACAGCTTTTTTATTAATGATTTTGGCTTCTGTTAAGAGGGATTTAATAACTTTACCTATCCAGTTTAACTTGACCAAGGCTAAAGTTATATTTATCACAAATCAGTAAAGACTTTTTGGATTACATATTATTGAAAGAAGATGGACACTGCATGATCCCTGGTTTACAGTAAGAAATCATATAGTTATTACAAGCTGCTGTCTTGGTTTAATATTTCTGTTGACCATGCACTTTGCTGTTTGAATGTTAAATGAATTTCAATTTTTAATAAATGAGGAGTCTTGGGGACTCTTCATAGACTTTTGTTTTTTAAACTTCAGTAAATATAAAGCCGAAGAAAAAAAAACTTGAGATGACTTATGATCAGGATATATTTGGTATTTTTCCATTGTCGTCATTTATATCCATAGTCTGTACTGTTTTTTTTTTTTTTTCTTCTATGAAAGGCTGTTTCTAAAGGCTAAGAAATTTGCTTGTTATAGCTAAAATGTGCCTTGGGGAGGGCCTTTCTTCTTGGAGTTGGAAGCCAAGAGGATAATATTGCCTTATTGTGGGCAACCCCATTATGACAGCACAGCTAATGAGAGTGTCCCCCGACCTCTCGTAATTATAATCTCAGTCTAGCTATCAGAAGTGTGTTGCCACTCAGACCAGAAAGTGCACAGTACTGGGGTTGTTCAGAATGTGCCTTTCGGCTTGTCTACACAAACAACCAACTTCCAGCAAGCTCGGATGGCGTGTGAATCTCCCCACGCTAGCCTGCTGCAGACTAACTATCCACACTGACCCTGCCAATGCTCATTAACTGTTCTTTAATGCACTTTGATCAGTAGTCTTTGAAATGGGACTAGATCAAAGCACATTAATGAACTGTTAGTGTCCACGTGAGCAGGGTGCACAAGGAGTTAGTCCACTGCAGACTAATGCAGAGTAGATTCACACCCCATCTTGCAATTAATCAATTGTTTGTGTAGACAAGCCCTTAATTTGAACCATGTATGTTTGGGATTATTTTATTTGGGGAGCTTTTCAGGTGAGGTCAGGTATGAAACAACTCCACATCCTCAGGATTGGGTGTAATCTACTGGGGTTCATGCCAGGCTTCAAAATTAGGTCCAAGACCACCCCTATAGGGAAGTCATTTGAAGTCCCAACGTTTGAGAAGGAGCATTGTGTACAAATATCCCAGCTATCCTACCAGAGCTAAGAGAGGATACTATGTAACACTTGAGATCTTCCATTCCATACATGGCCTTATTTTTCTTAGGCCATGTTCCTCATTATATTAAACTGAGTTGTTGGAGAGGGCAGAGTAGCTTCTATATGAGTCAATATAGTCTGATGAACAAGTAAGTTTACTCAACTGACAAGATTTCCTAATTAGGTATTTGTATCATGATCCCCTTTCAGGTAATTTAGCACCCTGGAAAGTTAAAAAGCAATCAGGACATATAACATATTCTTGACTTTTGTTCTCTTCCTTCATCCCAGAAAAGGGTTTTAGTGAATGTTTTTCTTTAAAGTATTGCGTGGCGGGTGAAGACTTTGTCAAAGCAGCTCTGCATTAGTCTTGAAGGAGTTCAGATTCACGCTTACTGTGCATTCTTGCAAATGCTAATTCCACACTCATCGGTCAGCCACCCAAAAAACCCCATCTCTGGCATATGCAAGCCATATTTTGGAAGCAGACAATTCTAGTGTTTCTGTCATAAGTGAAAGAGGCCCAGAAAAAGAAAATCTTTCAAAAGTTCAAAAATGCCAGAAATGTATGGATACACGCAATTGTTTCCCACTTTTGAGGATGCAATTATTGTAGTTGCTGGTTGAATACCGAAAATGTCTAAATGAGGAAGAATCCTTAAAATGAACAACTCTCTTCCTTGATTTTATCATTACAATTTTAGCACAAGAAATCTGTCAGTTCATCATGCCTCTCTTTCTGGCCACCAGTAAGCTACTTCCTTGTGGCATTAAATCAGTCTCTCTAGAAGACTAGATAGTCCATGCCTAATGCTTTTCAGTTCTAATTCTTCTTAATCTGCTGCCTTCTATTTGGGGTTCTATGTTGGTGTATTCTTCTGGTTCTTTTCTTACCCAAATACTCCAACATATCCTTCTGAGGCGCCTTAGGTTAACACTTTGAACATATGAAGAGCTGAACAAATGGTAAGAACTGTACTATTAAATAATAAATCCTCCTCACTTCTACCCCACTCTTTCAATGTCACCAAAGATTTTGTCCATGGCCCGCCCTTCTCTCTCTAAACCCTGCTATTGGGTGACTGGTTCAGCAATCACTTACACACAATTGCTCCTAAATCTTGCCTCCTACTCCTTTTCCATCTATCCAGTATCGTATCTACTTTTTAGTTGCTTCAAATGCCTCCCCTTACCTATTTGCCTATCACTGTTAACAACATTTCAGGCTTCCCAATATTCACCTTGTCAACCAGGGTTCTAACCTTGAAAACTATGGCCTTCCCCTAATCTCTCCACAAATGCAGGCTCTCTCTGTCTCTCCACTGCTAACACTCTCTTCTCCATGACTTAGTGCAAAGGAGAACCTCTCCCCTGAATCCTGACACACTTTCCCAGCTTTGTAGCCAAGCTGCTTAATCTAAATTTGTTGTTCAGCACAAAATTTGACAGTCCATAACACTATTAGTAGATATAATTTTTTCTGCATCAAGGAATGTCTTAGCCAGGGCTGGCCTTATCATGAGGCGAACTGAGGCAGGGCCACTAGGACCCAGAGTGTAGAAAATTGTGTCTGCTGCTGGTGCACATGTATTCTCTCTGCTCTAGATCCACAGAGATGGTGGAGTGCTGTGCTGGAGGAAGGAGGGCACAAGAGACATAAGAGGCAGGCAAGAGAAAAGATGAGAGGGAATAACAGAAAGCAGCAGGAGCTGCATGGAGAGAGAGGAGGAGCCTCTTATGTACCTCTCTAGCACTCCCCAGAGCCTGCATTGATTAACACCAGCTTCTCAGGGAGTTTCCTGTTTCCTGCTGCTTCCCTGAACCCACTTGAGGAGAACAGGCAGTCAACTGAAGTAGTAGGAGCCAGTTAGACCCTTAAGACACTGATATCTTCCTTCACTCAGGCCCTGCTACCAGCCTGCTTATTTGTCCCCTTCAACGGAGTGTTGAGAGCCACTATAGCTGGCACAAAACAGCAGTCATGAGTGAAAGAAGAAAACGCCCCTCTGGGGCAGCATTCAGAAAAAGAAAGAAAGCAAAGGAAGCTTTTCTATCTAAGCAGGAAAGAGCTCTCCTGAGATACATAAACACAAATATCAGGGGGTGCATCTGAAGAAGTGAGGTTTTTACCCACGAAAGCTTATGCCCAAATAAATCTGTTAGGTCTTTAAGGTGCCACCAGACTCCTTGTTGTTTTTATATAACACAAATGTTCACGGTGAGCCTTCTGGCCCCAGTGAGGATGTGAGTGGTGAGGAGATCCCTGATCGTCCAGTTAGTCAGAGTGCAGGTGACCTGGCAGCTACTGCAGCATCCATATCTCCATCTCAAATGGATGTAACCAAGCACATTCCTGAAGAAAAGTGTAGATCAGAGAAGAGTGTGGTGGAGGCACAAGAAACAGCTGCTGCTGAGTTTAGTTCCTTAAGTCTAGATGATCCAGGACTGTGGACCCACTTGAGTAGTAGCTTGAAGGACTTCCTTGTACTGCAAGAGCCACAGCAAGTGAAAAACTTCATGTTCCCCAAAGACAAGGAAAATAGATGTTTCCATCCAACACATTACTGGCATTAAATCCCCAATGGTGACAAAGTGGAGAGGCCAGGGCTTATGTACTCAAAAACCCAGCATGCTGCATGCTGTTTTTGTTGCAAACTCTTCCAGTCTAATGTTCCAGCCACATTGGGTTCTACAGGAACAAAGGACTGGAAAAATCTGGCTAGAAATCTAGCATGCCATGAGAAGACAGCAAATCACCAGAGAGCATTCCATAGGTGGAAAGAGCTTGAGCGGAGACTAAGGTTAAAGGCCACCATAGATTATCAGCATCAAGAGAAGATTGCATCAGAGTCTCTTTATTGGCAAAATGTTCTGAAAAGGCTCATTGCCATTATGAAAATGCTTGCTACCCAAAACCTAGCACTGCGTGGCACTTCAGATCAGCTCTGTGTGCCATACACCGGAAACTTCCTTAAAATTGTAGAGCTGATGGCTGAGTTTGATGTTGTACTCCAGGAGCATCTAAGAGGAGTCACCACCCGAGAAATGTAAACACACCACTACCTTGGAAAAAAACATTCAAAATGAGATCATACAGTTATTGGCAACAAAAGTCAAACAGAAGATTGTGGCAGATCTGAAGTCAGCAAGATATTACTCTATTATTCTGGACTGCACACTTGACATCAGCCATATGGAACAAAATGACTTTAATGGTGCGTTTTGTAAAAACAGAACCTAGAGAAAATGTCCCTGCAATGGTGACTGTCACAGAGCATTTTCTGGAATCTATTGACATTGATGATACTACAGGAGCTGGTATGACAAATGTGTTTCTTAAAAAGCTGGAAGATACGGGAATTGCAATAGCTGACATGAGAGGTCAGGGCTACGATAATGGTGCCAACATGAGAGGAAAGAACAAAGGAGCACAGACATGGATCCGAGAGTTAAACCCTGGAGCTTTTTTTGTCCCATGCAGTTCTCATTCATTGAACTTGGTGGTCAGTGATGCAGCATCAGCTTCTAGTGAGGCAACTGAATTTTTTAATGTAATTCAAAGCATCTATGTATTTTTCTCTGCATCAATTCATCGATGGCAAATTTTGAAGCAACATCTGGGAATATCCTCTCTGACACTGAAACCACTGAGTGCCACATGATGGGAAAGTCGAGTGGAGGTAATAAAGCCTATCAAACACCAAATTGGGAAGATAGATGATACCATAGTTGCCATTATGGAGGATAATGCTATGACAGGAACTGTTTGTGGGAGAACAGTGGCAGAGGGAAATGGAATCACCAGAAACATATATAACTTCAAATTTCTGTGTGGCTTAGTGTTGTAGCATGACACACTGTTTGAAATAAATGTTGTAAGCAAGAGAGTCCAAGATGCTGACCTTGATATATCTGGAGCAATGGAACAAATGGTCAAAGCAAAGTCATACCTACAGTCTTACCAGTCAGACGAGGGATTTCAAAATGTTCTGAAGAGTGCACAGAAGTTGGCAGAGGAACTTCACTCTGAAGATATTTTCACACCCATTCAAGAATACAGGAGTCACCGAAGATGACATTTTGATTACGAGGCACGATTAATCCCATAAAAAAACTCCAAATAAAGAATTTAACTTTGAATTGTTAACCAGATGCTAGATTGTGCAATACAGTCAGTTGAAGAACATTTCATGCAGCTCAAGGAACACATCAGTATATTTGGGATGTTGTATGATAGGGTTACCATATTTCAGCAAGCAAAAAAGAGGACGGGAGGAGCCCCGCCCTAGCCCCGCCCCTGCCCCTCCCACTTCCCGCCCCCCCAGAACCCCCCACCCTCCCCCCGTCCCTTGTCCCCTGACTGCCCCCTCCTGGGACCCCTGCCCCTAACTGCCCCCCAGGACTCCACTCCCTATCTAAGCCTCCCTGCCTCTTGTCCCCTGACTGCCCCAACCCTTATCCACACCCCCACCCCCAGACAGACCCCTGGGACTCCCACGCCCCATCCAACCCCTCCCCACACCCTGACAGCCCCCCCCCAGAACTCCCAACCCATCTAAACCCCTCTGCTCCCTGTCCCCTGACTGCTCCGATCCATCTCCCCACCCCTGACTGCCCAAAACTTTCTCCACTCCCCCCAAAAACCCCTCCCCCGTTTCTTGACTGCCACCTCCAGAACCTTCCTGCCCCCTGGCCCCCTTACCCTGCTGCTCAGAACAGGGTGTTGGGCTCTGTGCGAGCCGGACACGTGGCTGAGCTCCCCAGCACAACAAAACCCGGTCCCTGGCCCTGCACAACAAAACCCGGTCCCTGGCCCGGACCGGGCTGCAGGGGAGAGCTGCCCTTGTATCAGCACAAAGTGCTCTCGCTCCCGTTTTGCTACGCTGCATGGCAGAAACCGCTCCCAGTTGCAAAAGGGGAGGGCTGCACTTTGTGCTGAGACACTTGCTCAGAATGCAGGGAGGGGGGGAGGCGGAGGTCCTCTCCAGCTGCTCCGGAGTCCAGCCCGGGACTTTCCTGCAGCCCTCCCAGCCGCTCGCTCTGCTCTGCCGGGGGAGGGGGGAAATCCCGGACATTGTGAGTGCTTTACAAATTCCCCCCGGACGCTATTTTTAGTACAAAAAGGAGGACATGTCCGGGTAAATCCGGACGAATGGTAACCCTATTGTATGATATTCCCAAACTCCTCCCTATACCTGAAGAAGACCTACACCAGGGCACTAGAGACAGTGTTGACACATGATGACATGCACGATATTGATGTGAGTGATTTAGGTGATGAACTGAATGCCCTTTGAAGATACATTTCAGCAGGATCAACTCCAAAGGCTGTTCTGGAATACGTGTGCACAAATAAGATGACCACCCTCTTTACAAATGTTTTGGTTGCTCTGTGCATACTTCTAACACTTCCTGTAACAGCTGCCAGTGGAGAACGCAGCTTCTCCAAGCTGAAGTTTATAAACACACATCTACGCTCCACAATGACACAGGAGAGGCTGGTCGGCCTTGCAACCATCTCAATAGAGCATGAGCTGGCCCAGACTGTGGATCTTCAGGAAGTAGTTCAAATCTTTGCAATCAAGAAGGCACAGAAAGCACCACTTTGATTATTCAAACAGATAAAAATGCCAATGTTTACTATGCAGACAAGAAAATTTACATCTGCTGTTCAGGTGTTTGAAAGTTAAGATTTAACTTACTTAAAATTTTTGAACAAGACATTTTAAGTTGTTAGTTCTCCTTTATTGGGGTAGGTAGCAGAACAGTACCATGAGAGGAACAGAACAGGAAGAAAGCAGAACTGAGACCTTTCAAAGTTTTGGCCCAAGCAAGGGGGCAGGGAGGTGTCATTTGAACTCCCCGCCTCAGGTGCCAAAATGTTGTGGCCCGGCCCTGGTCTTAGCCCAATAAATGAAGTACATCAGGAGGAAATAAAAAGCAACAATATGCTAAAAGGAAATATGAGAGTAATTTGAAAAAGAACAAAGCAATACAGTGAAATTAGGAAGCAAACAAAGAAATAACTAAATCAAGTTTAAATGTGCGGCCTTGATGATATGCTGAGCAAATTTGAGCTTTTTTTGTTATATAGATAAATGCTGTATTCACAGTGGCTGCTTTCTGCACAGTGTAAGAAATATATTCCCCAGTCATGCGTTACCTATGACATCAGAGGAACATTTTTATCTTCCCCAGAAAAGGGCATCTCCCTTAAGCAATTATAGAGCACATGTGAAAACTGGTGCTGGCAGTGTTAACCACACAGAATCCCTTGGAAGTCACAAGCTGAAATCAAGAGACTTGGTATAGCTGCACTGGCAGCATTATTCCTTCTGGAAGAAAAAAGAGCAGTTTGTCCCTAAAATATTCTCTGCTGTCCCTAAAAATTTAAAAGGCCAGGGGACATGTATCTCAAGGTGGTAATTTACAGCTGAAACCTTGATTAAAGGGGGTAATTTAGACACATGGAGATAAAGATAGCAGTACCCAGTTGTATCAATCATTGCCAGAAAGATTTTGAGCACCGGGTTTTCTTTTGGGAAAACAAAACAAAAAAAGTGGATATTTTCCAGTTCAGTTTATCTCTTACACCCAGACAGTGGATTTAAAATTTTTAAATTGCAAAGCGGTATAGAAAATGTTTTCAGGAGGTATGCAAGCTCACAGGCGTGGAACCTTACAATTTCTTCCATGTAAATGGATTATTTAAAAAGAACAGTCTTGTGAACTAACTTTTAAGCAGCACAGAAAATAGTGTGTTCAACTTGCCTCATAATAACTTCGCACTGCATTGCAAAATGCTTCATCTGCTACAATTTGTGTCTCTCCATTCAGGAAGGCCTGGAAACGGTCCTTAAGTATCTGTAATTGCTGTCTGTTGAGCTGTGGGAGAAAAAGGTAAATGCTATTAATATCAATATCAAAACTTTTTCCAATGTCAAACTAATGTCCTTTTGGGGGCAGGGATTGGAAAAGAAATGGGCTCGCTCAAAGTACTGGCTCTTTAAAGTCCAGGCAGAGCAGATAGGGACGGATAGGAGAAATAGGCAAACTGCAGCAGCTCTCGGACATTCATTAAGTACAGAAGCAGAGACTTAGCATGATACCAGCGGCATTAGTGTATCCCCACTGGTATATCCCCCTCATGTACTTGTAGTGATGTTGGTTGGTCACAACGGGGGGGAGGAAGGGGTGGAGAAGAAGAGAATCTCCTCTTGTGGCAGTTCCCATAGTTCAGCGATAGCAACTCGACCCTCAGCATGGCAGTTGCCTCAGTGAGCAACCATTGGTTTACTCTCAGACTTCAAAGAAGGCTGAAAACTGAGTGACCTTTTGTGGCTCTTCGCAGTCTGCCTGGGACTTCACTATCTAGAGTAGTTTTGTATCATCTGCAAATTTTGCCACTTCAGATTCTTAAACCTTGGTTCTAGTGCTGTAGCTATCTTTAGAAATCTCATGTTGGTACCTTCTTTGCGTTATGTCAAATCTGCTGTGAAAGTGTTCTTAAAATGAACAACGTGTGCTGGGTCATCATCCGAGACAGCTATAACATGAAATATATGGCAGAATGCGGGGACAAAAGAGCAGGGGAGTTAGAATTCTCCCCAAGGAAGTTCAGTCTCAAATTTAATTAACGCTTTTTTTTTTTATGAGCGTCATGAGCATGTACTCTGGAATGGTGACCAAAGCATGAAGGGGCATACAAAAGTTTAGTATATCTGGCACATAAATAACTTGCAATGCTGGCTACAAAAGTGCCATGCAAATGCCTGTTCTCACTTTCAGGTGACATTGTAATTAAGAAATGGGCAGCATTGAATAGCTCAGTGGTTTGAGCATTAGCCTGCTAAACCCAGGGTTGTGAGTCCAATCCTTGTCTTAGCGATTGGCTGAACAAGGAGTATAACTGAGTGAACTTTTATACATTGAAATTTTACATTGTTTTGGTTTTGAGTGTAGTTATGTAAACAAAAAAAAATCTACATTTGTAAATTGCACTTTAACAACCAAGATTGCACAACAGTACTTGTATGAGGTGAACTGAAAAATACTATTTCTTTTATCATTTTCACAGTGCAAATATTTGTAATAAAAATAATATACACTTTAATTTCAATTACAACACAGAATACAATATATATGAAAATGTAGAAAAAATCCAAAATATTTAATAAATTTCAATTAGTAGTCTATTAACAGTGCGATTAAAACAGCAATTAGTCGCGATTAACTTTCTACTTGAAGTTCATCATTAAAATATTCAAACACTGCTGATTGAAAGGAAGTCAGCCTTTTGAACCTTGCTTTGTTAAGCAAGCATACAGCCCTGGTGTGTTTTAAGTAACTAACACAAATACTTTGTAGTCCAAAAGATAATGCTTGCTAATGGATGTACTGTGCAGTGTATCACACTTACACCATGCAGAATCATTTATTGCAAATGTTTTTTTTTCTAATTATTGCCAACTTTTTGTTGAGCCAATACTGAAGTATCCAAAATCTCATATGACAATGCTAGAAATTGCTAAATAATAATGACTGGCAAAATACTCAGCAGGAAAAAACGGTTTCCATTTTGGACCACTTTTCTAAGAAGATAAAAAAATAATTTATATTTTGCATGTTTCATTTAGGACTTGCCTTTAACTGCCAAAGTTAGCTTGAATTAGTACACTGGAGTTACTCCACTCAAGCTAGCCTACCTCAAGTGAGAGCAACCAACTGCAAAGCACTGGAGCAACACAGAATGATTTGATTAACACCCGATTAATTGCTGCATCACCACAGACTCACTAACTCCAGCATCAGCAGCAGTGTGGATGTTCACAAGCCAGGGTCCTGCAGATCCAGGTTTACAATGCAGTGTAGACATACCCATTGAGGTCACTGGAGTTGCATCATTGTAAATGAGAGAACCAAACTCTGCTCATCTTATTAATGTTGCATATAACTTAAGGAATTTTACGAAGAACTGCTACCAAAGGTAGTACCCGTGAGAATTTTCAATTGCTTTACTGCAGATGAGGCTTAACAAGCTATAGCATGACAAGATTCCTCAAACATTTAAACAGCCACATGCCTCCATGACTTGTATGCTGAAACCTGCAGCAATTTACTACAAAATTCACCTCCCAATTATATGTAAAAGCTATTTGTTGCTCTGCAACAAGAAATGACAACACAAACTTAGCAAATATTGTATTGATTTTTGAATGGGACAAATCCTAAAAAAGAGTAGTGTGTATAGAAAAGAGGGAGGAGTCAATTCAAAGCTGAAGAACTATGCACAGTTATGGAACAGGTAACTGTCCTTTCTTCTTCGAGTGCTTGCTCATGTGTATTCCACAGTAGGTGATTGCAAGCGATGTCTGATGAAGGTGGGTAGGAGTTCACAGATTCCCTGGCTGAAGCACAGCTCTATCGAAACCAGCGTCATCCCTGGTACGGGAGACGATCGCGTAATGCGACGTGAACATGTGAACTGAGGACCAGGTAGCGGCTCTATAGATGTCCTGGATAGGGACATGGGCCACAAAGGCCGTCAACGAGACCTGAGCCCTTGTCGAGTAAGCCCTTACGATAGGTGGTGCGGGAACCCCTGCAAGGTCGTAGCATGTGTGGATGCTCAATGTAAGCCACCGGGAAAGCCTCTGGGTGGAGATCGGTTGACCCTTCATGCGTTCAGCTGAAGCAACAAAGAGTTGCGAAGACCTGTGGAACAGCTTAGTCCGACCCAGATAAAAAGCCAGTGCTCTGCGCACATCGAGCATATGGAGGCGACATTCCTCGTTAGAGGCATGAGGTTTGGGGCAGAGGATAGGCAGGAAGATGTCCTGGCCCATGTGAAAAGCAGAGACCACCTTAGGGAGGAATGCCGGGTGTGGGCAGAGCTGAAACTTGTCCTTGTGAAAAACTGTGTAAGGGGGGGTCGCAGGTTAGGGCCCTGAGCTCCGAGACCCGCCGGGCTGACGTGATGGCCACGAGGAAGGCTACCTTCCATGAAAGGTGAGACCATGAGCATGTGGCCAGGAGTTCGAACGGGGGCTCCATAAGGTGGGAGAACACCAAATTTAGATCCCAGAGAGGGACGGGGTTCTAGCATAAGGAAAGGACCAGTCTAGCCCTTTGAGGAAACGCCCAGTCATGGCATGGGAGAAAACTGAGCAGCCCTGGACTGGCGGATGGAACGCTAAATAGCCGCCAGGTGCACCCTGACGGAGGAAGGGGCCAGGCCTTGAGTTCTAAGGTGAAGAAGGTAATCGAGGATAAGTTGGAGTGGGGCAGACATTGGGGAAGTACCCCGCTCGCCCACCCATCTGAAGAACCTGGACCACTTCGCCAGGTAGGCTCGGCCCGTGGATAGCTTTCTACTTTCGAGGAGGACACACCTGACCCCTTCCGAACACCACCTCTCCTCTGCATCTAGCCATTGATCAGCCACACTGTCAAATGGAAGGTGGCCAGATTAGGGTGGAGGAGGTGGCCCTGGTCCTGGAAGAGCAGGTCCGGGCAGAGCGGCAATGGCCGCGGAGGGGCCATGAACAAGCCTAGGAGGGTCCCGTACCAATGCTGCTGGGACCAAGCTGGGACGATCAGGACGACATGCGCCTCATCCATTTTCACTTTCTCCAGGACCTTGCCAATGAGAGGAAACTTGGGAAAGGCATAAAGGAGTTGACCCGACCATGACAGGAGGAAGGCATCTGAGATCACGTTCCTCCCAACCCCCCACCTCCCCTCTGGAACAGACCCTGTGGCAACGGCGGGTCCGTCAGGTCGCAAAAAGGTCTACTTGGGTAGTGCCCCACGCTCGGAAAAGCTGGTGAGTGACCTTCGAGTGGAGCGACCACTCGTGTTGGGAGGAGAAAACCCTGCTCAAGCGATCGGCCTGTGTGTTGTTGACGCCTGGCAGGTGGAAAGCCTTCAGGGAGATGTTGTGGGCTATACCGAACTTCCATAGGCTGAAGGCTTCCAGGCAGAGGTCCGAGGACCTCGTCCCGCCTTGCCGGTTGATGTAAAAGATCGCAGCGGTGTTGTCCGTGAGTAGTCTGACCACCTTGCTGTGCAGCTGTGAGCTGAATGCCACACAGGCTAAGCGCATAGCCCTGAGTTCCCTGACGTTTATGTGAAGGGACAGCTCCGCGGCTGACCACATCCTTCGGGTCTGAGTTCCCTATGTGGGTCCCCCAGCCCAGGTCCGACGCATCGGACACTAGGTCTAGTGACGGGGTCGGGTCCCAGAAGAGAACTCCCTGGAGCATGCTGGCTGGGCAGGACTACCATTGTAGTGTGGCGATCACCCACGCTGGTACCGAGAGGACCTTGTCCAGTTTGTCCCGGGCCTGGGAGAACTCTGAGGCCAACCAGAGTTGGAGGGGCCTCATCCAAAGCCTGGCGTGGCAGACCACATACGTACACGCCGCCATGTGGCCCAGGAGCTGCAGGTGACGGGGAACTCCGTGACCGAGGCTATAAGCCCCTTCAGGGTCTGGAACCTGTCCAGGGGAAGGGAGGCTGTGGCCTTGGAGGCATCCAGGAGAGCGCCTATGAATTTTGTGCGCCGGAACCAATGTCAACTTGGCCTCATTTACTAGGAGGCCTAGGTTGGCACACGTAGCCAAGAGCAGGTCCACATGGTTCTGTACCTGGAACCGTGAGCTGCCCTTGAACAGTCAGTTGTCAAGGTAGGGGAATATCTGTACCCCTCGGCATCTGAGGTAGGCCGCCACTACCGCCATTCACTTTGTGAATACTCTGGGCACGGTGGACAGGCCAAACGGGAGGTAGTTGTTCTGTCTCACTAGGAAACAGAGGAAGCATCTGTGCCCCTCGAATATATGGATTTGGAAGTATGCATCCTGAAGGTCCAGGGCTGCATACCAATCGCGAGTGTCCAGAGTGGGTATGATACATGCCAGAGAGACCATGCGGAACTGGCATTTTGCCATGAACTGATTGAGGTCTCGCAGATCCAGTATGGGCCTGAGCCCCCATTTCGCTTCAGGGATCAGGAAGTAACAGGAGTAAAACCCTTTCCCACGGAACCTTCTCCACAGCTCCCAAGCTGAGGAGCCGACCCACTTCCTGCTGTAACAGGGGTAAATGCGACGGATCCCCCTTGCCGTCCGAGTGAGGGGGGTGGGAGAGCGGGGGTGAGACAAACTGTAGCATGTAACCCTGGGAAATGGTGTTGAGGACCCATTGGTCCGATGTGATTCGGGACCATTTCGTAAGGAACGCACACAAGCGGTTGCTGAAGGCAAACTTTATTGGTAGGAGGGTCCTCTCGGGGGTCACCAGGGTACCCTCCTGCAACCAGTCAGAACTGCCTCTTGCCCTGCTGCTTGCCCCTGGAGGGCCCAGGCTGCAGGGCAGAGCGAGACTGCCTCTGAGGTCGCCTCTTTTGGGTCTTGGACCTCTTGTAAGCGGGCTTGTATCTTGGCTGGGGCACAGGGACGGAGGCCTGCGTCTTAGGTTTTTCCTTGGGTGAGACGTAGAGCCCGAACGTTTGAAGGGTGGTACGTGAGTCCTCCATGCCATGGAGCCTCACGTCTGTTTGTTCTGCAAACAGGTCCTTGCCGTCAAAGGGAGGATCCCGCATCATAGACTGCGCCTCCGTGGAGACCCCGGACAGCAGTAGCCATGATGCCCTGCGCATGGACACGGCCGAGGCCATGGACCGAGCAGCCGTGTCAGCTGCATCTGACGGCGCCGCCCTCCTCCATCAGCGCCTTAAAATCCTTCCTTTCGCTCTCCAGAAGGGAGGGCTCAAATTTTGGCAGTGACCCCCATAAGTTAGTTAGGAGTTGGGGGCCGGGTGGGTATAAAGGTATTCGTGCCCTTTCATGGGCACGAAGTATTCGCGCTCTGCCTTTTTCGATATGGGGGCGAGGAAGGCCAGCGTTCACCAGAGGGCATTGGAGATGTTAGTCACTCCTTCGTGCAGCGGGAGGGCCACTCTGCCTGGTACCGAGGACGAGAGCATGTCAAACAGTGAGTCTGAGGGTCCCTCCATCTCCTCAGCTTGGAGTTGGAGACTGGATGCTACTCTGCACGTTGGCCGGTGCCATGGGATCCACCCCTTGGTCGGACTCCTCGTGCGGTGCCGAGGATCCATGACCCACCAATCTATCCCTCGGAAGTCTGGATAGTGCGGCTGAAGGAGCCTCCGATGCTCCTGCTATTGACCGAGGGCCTTGCTAGGGATGTACGGGGGGCCAAGGGGTCCACTGGCACCACTGGCCTTGCCACGGGGGCCCTTGCCATTGACTATGGTGCAGCACCGGCGGCATCAGCTGGTCGAGTTGGCCCGGCTGAGTCATAGGGCGTCGAGGTCGGGGTTACCAACGATCTATCGGTGCCATGGGAGCAGTACGAGCGGTGGTACCGAGAGCGATGTCTGCCTCGGGACCGGGACTCCAACGTCGACGAACAGTGCCGCCTCAAGCTGCTACTCCTCAAGACGCTTCGATGCCAGGATCCATGACGGGGAGCTGGTGATCCCCACCGGGAGCCGTGGGCACGGTGCCTCGTGAGAGCTGGAGCGTGACCGGTGACAGCGCCCGTGTCAGGAGTGACTTCGGTAGCTCCGCCAAGAATGGGAGCGTCTACGGCGTCTGCGCCTGTCCCGCCCATACTCTGTACTCAGCATGGAGCGGTGCCTGGAACTCTGCTCCGACAGCACCTGACCAGACAACCTGTTGGGCGACGAAAGCAGAGGCTGGATGCTGTGTCCTGACAGGACACTGAGCGGCGAGCAGGCCAGAGAGCGATCCCCTGACCGGGATCTGCGTCGGGTCGGTGTCGACTGTCGGGAGCCCAGTGGCGGCTTGCCTCTAGAGCAGGGTCTGGGTGCCGGCGGTGCCACGGGCACCTGCAGAATCATAATGTCTTTGGCTGCCTACAGGGCCTCTGGTGTCAACACAATCGGGCTGCTCCACTCAAACTGAGTCGGAACTCTAGAGCCCGGGGGGGGAACTGGGGCTGCCCGTCGCGGGTCTAGCTTCACCCCTTGCTTTCTCTCGATGCCTCTGAGAGGATGGAGCCTCTCTCTGCTTCTTGGATGGGGAGCGGTGCCAGCCACCGGAATGTGCCGGGAGATCGCTGCACACCGAAGATGAAGTGCCCGGTGCCAATCCCGCTTGGCGCACCAGGGTTGGGGCCAGTGCTGACTCCATGAGAAGGGCCCGAAGTCTAATGTCTCTCTCTTCTTTAGTTCTGGGTTTAAAGGACCTGCAGATCTTACAGAGGTCGCTGATGTCAGATTCGCCCAAGCAGCGGAGACAGTCTGCGTGCGTGTCACTTCTAGGCATCGAACGCCTGCAAGACTCGCATGATTTAAACTCTGGGGCCTGGGGCATGCCTCGGCCCGAACACTAACTAACTAAGCAAGCTGAAACTTTATTGAGCGAACACACACAGGTACTACTAACAATGCAACAAGTTCTGGGACGAGCTACAGCAAAGCTAGAGCAAGTAGTTCTGATGCACCGTCACTGGCGGCAAGAAGGAACTGAGGGTGGGGAGAGCGCGCGGCTCCCCTTATAGCGCATTATAGAGGCACCACTCCAGGGGTCGCAGCAGCACTCCCCCTACGGGTACTGCTGAGGGAAAAACTTCTGGCACCGGTGTGCGTGGCGAGCATGCACACCTATTGTGGAATACCCATGAGCAAGTACTTGAAGAAAAACTAACCATTTCCATAGTCAGAGAATGTAGCACTGCTAGGAAATAGCAGACAGATGAATATTCTATTAGAATATGTGCGTTGTCTGCCAGAGCAATTATAAAAATGTTTTTCCTGCTTGCAGACTGTATTCTTTCTATGTGATTTACCTGTCTATTACTGACCTATCAAACAGAAAAATTATGGATGAAATACTGCAACAAATTTATTTCTGGCTTTCTCAGCTCTAATGTTCCTAGTTTAAAATACTGGATTGCCTTTTAATTTTTTTAAGCAATGAACAGAAAAGCAACTTATAAATATTCTAGACAGTAGGGAGAGGGCAGAGTAGCATTTGAGAACTGTTAGATTGTTCTTAAATTACTTGCATTTCACTGTGGAATTTTGAGGTTTGAGGAAATAAAAAAAGTACAGTCAACGTGACAGAAAATAATTTCAAATGGAAAATTACAACAGACTGCATATAGCACCGAGAGAATGACAACACTTTAAGCATATTTTAATAGATCTAACTGGTTTGACTTGTAGAGATGCAATTGGGCCAGCTGCCAAAAAAAAAAAAAAAAAAGAATTTTTATTGTCCCATACTATTGAAGGATTCCTCAGCCACAGTACACACCTCAGACTACTGAGGTTGCTGTATGCTCCCCCTCCCTCTCCTGTGTCTTTTCGTTGTTGTTCATTTTGAAGACCCTCATTAGCATGTACTAATGAACATACGAGAAATATTTTAAAAAAATCTAACAGAAAGAGGGGGATTGAGGAGAAGCACTCAGCAAAGGGGAGAGAGATAAATGAAAGGAACATAAAGTGAAAGCGAGATTCAGAAAAATTAAAGGTTTTATTGCTGTTTTTATTACATCCTTCCCCTCATTCAGGCAGTATAGAGATGCACTCTTAAACCTTTGCACTTTAATAAATGAAGGGCCTGATGCTTCTTTACATGTGTTATTTCTACATCAGTGCTCGGAACTTGTGGGGATTTCTTTCAGTTTCTGCCGGGAAAGTGAGGTTTCCTCCAACCATACGAGTGGCAGGATGTTTGACCCCCACAAAACTGAAAATCTGGGGAAGATCTGCCAGAGGCACTGTGATCCTGCTCAGACTGTGCCGCTGCCCCAGGGAATAAAGGGATTCCACATCAATCAACGTTTAAGTGGCACAGAGAGGAGGAGAGCATGGGTGGAACTATGCAGCAAAGCATGGCCATCCACCCTGTATGATTTTGAAGAGGTTACCATCTCTTCAAAATGCAACTGTAAAAGTCATCCAACCACCTCTTCAATCCCCTTCATTGGCTTCCTCTCACTTTCTACTGCAAATTTAAGCGCCTCTGTCCTTTCTTTCAAGAATTTATAGAAACTGGCCCAAAGATATCTTTCTGTTCTCCCTGTCTCCTTTACTCTGCACAAACCGCATACCTACTCTTCTTAGGGCACATCTTCACTACCCGCCAGATCGGCGGGTAGCGATCGAGCTATCGGGGATCGATTTATCACGTCTAGTGTAGACGCGATAAGACGCTCCCCGATCGCTCTGCCGTCGACTCTGGAACTCCACTGCAGCAAGAGGTGGAAGCAGAGTTGACGGGGGAGCAGCAGCGGTCGACTCGCCACCTTCCTCACAGCCAAGTAAGTCGACCTAAAATATGCAACTTCAGCTACGCATCTTAGGTCGACACTCCCCCGTAGTGTAGACCTAGCCTTAGAGTCTTGCTCTCACATGTGGACCATCTCCTTATTACTCCTTACTCTCCACCTTAAAACAGTTCTTTTTGAGTTTGTAGTTCCACTCAGAAGTACTAAGGTAGGTGATTGAAAAGTCTTTACTCCCACCGCCCCAAACAAAAATCCAAGAATTAACAAGACATGCAATAAACTTCACAATCAGTCTCAGTGTTTTTGTCACATCCCACTCACCTGCTTCAGTTGTACATTGTCTGCTTGGATTTTAAGATCCTGAAAGAATGGACTGTCGTCATACTTCTCTATAGAGTGCCCATACTGTAAATGTTACACATATAATAAACAATAGTAACCACTGCTTCACAGCTGAACAGAGCCAAATTCCAGCTATTCTGGGCTTCAGTTTATTTATTCTCCAAGAGGCAGAGTCAAGCTAAGGGAGGAACAAATTTCCTGGAAAGACGACTAACAATCTTGAAGTTTAATTCTTATTATATAAAGTTTTGCAGTAAAACTTGATACCCAGTAAATGAGCAATTTACTCTTTAAAAAATTATTACTACTCCTCCTCCTCTTTATACCTGGTCTTTTAGTCAGAAAATATCAAGGGAGAAAAACATCTTTAGAAAGCGTAGCTGAACATCTCTCAATTTTTTTAATCCAAGTTACATTACTAATTTTATTTTGCATCAACGAGTTAGTGCAAATATAGCTAGTTTCACTGCATAATATCTTCTATTTTAAAAAATGAATATAAAAGAAGTTTTCAGCTACTACATTTTAAAAACTCTTTAATAAACTAAACTCCTTTACTAAAAATACAGTTTTATAAAGAAATTAAATAGATTTGTTTAAACAAATACTTTAATGTAGAATTCATTTTAAAACTACCCATCCCATCTGAAAGCCTTCACAATCTGTTCTAGAATCATTCTGTATCTGAAAATCTTAAAAAAAGAACAAGAGTACTTGTGGCGCCTTAGAGACTGGCCTGTCTCTTGCTTACAGACAGCCCCCAAACCTGAAGCAAATACTCACCAGCAACCATACACCACACAACAAAAACACTAACCCAGGAACTTATCCTTGCAACAAAGCCCGTTGCCAACTCTGTCCACATATCTATTCAGGGGACACCATCATAGGACCTAATCACATCAGCCACACTATCAGAGGCTCGTTCACCTGCACATCTACCAATGTGATATATGCCATCATGTGCCAGCAATGCCCTCTGCCATGTACATTGGCCAAACCGGACAGTCTCTACGCAAAAGAATAAATGGACACAAATCAGACGTCAAGAGTTAGAACATTCAAAAACCAGTTGGAGAACACTTCAATCTCCCTCGTCACTCGATTACAGAAAAAGTCGCAATATTACAACAACAAAACTTCAAAAACAGACTCCAATGAGAGACTGCTGAATTGGAATTAATTTGAAAATTGAACACCATTAAATTAGGCTTGAATAAAGACTGGGAGTGGATGGGCCATTACACAAAGTAAAACTATTTCCCCATGTTTATTCTTCCCCCCTACATTTTCTCACACCTTCTTGACAACTGCTGGAAATGGGCCATTTTGATTACCACTACAAAAAGTTCTCTCTCTCCTCTGCTGGTAATAGCTCACCTTAACTGATCACTCTCGTTATAGTGTGAATGGTTACACCCATTGTTTCATGTTGTGTGTGTGTGTGTGTGTGTGTGTGTGTGTGTGTGTGTGTGTGTGTGTGTGTGTGTGTGTGTGTCTTCCTACTGTATTTTCCACTGCATGCATCTGATGAAGTGGGTTTTAAACCACGAACGCTTATGCTCAAATAAATTTGTTAGTCTCTAAGGTGCCACAAGTACTCCTGTTCTTTTTGCGGATACAGACTAACACGGCTGCTACTCTGAAACCTGAAAACCTTAAGGCATTCCTACCTCATGCATCATGTCCAGTTACCAATGTCTGCCAACATTTTCACCAAATTACGAAGTAAGGCTTTGAGGGATCATACCCTAAGTTTATATCAACAATTCTTTTTGGACATTTTGATTTGGTTGTAATTGCCTGTATAGAAGGAGCAAATCAATACATCCCCAAAAAATGCAGACGCTGCAGGTATCCAAAGGCATGAATCATAGCTCAAAAAACTAATTGCCACAAAAGTAATAAGATTTCTGAATTTTAAAGGCTAGCCATCTCTCTCTCTCACACACAAACACACACACAGTTATACAGTATAAGCACATGCTATGGCTAATTCTGTACACCCGAAATTTTGAAAACCAAAGACCTGGCAAGGTAGTAATAATCCTCTGAAACACTGCCATCTTGTGGCAAATTTAGAAAGATATCTCAAAGAAAGAGCAATTATACTATACATGTGCAAGACTCAGAACTGCACTTAATAGAACTTGTGTCTATGAATTTGTGACCTGTATTATCACAACACAATATTACCTAATCTCCATTCCAAAACAAAAAGTAACACAAAATCAGAATATTTTCTCACCACTAGCACATGGATTTTTGCAGAAGAAAATAAATGGAAATGTGTGTTCTTGATCTATTTAGAGCTACGGACAGAATTTTTTTTTAATTTCGACTGAAAAGAACAGCAAAAAGACTACTTTCCTCCATAGTTACAGTATGCATACTATTCTTGTAACATTTTAATATAGGTGGGGCTGGTAGCACCACCTAGTTATGTTCTTTGACACTTCCCACTTTTTCAGTTGCTTATAGATTGCTGTTTGGGCTGAAGTTGTCCATGCCAGGTGTCTGTCTCAGCCTGATTTTTTTTTTTTTCCAAAAATTTCAGCCAAAACAGTTCAGCCATTTCCAAGACCTAGAGTAGGAAAAAATACCTTGTTTTGCCAGCTTTAAATTCTGATGACCTTTTATTTGAAAAGCTTCAGCATCCCCATGCTTTGGAGCCGGGACTTGAAATTTGGCAGTGTGTAACCTTTGTGTCAGGAATATGCCTTTTGCCAACCCTGTCGAAATCAACCCAAATTTAGCTAAGTTATAAGCCTTTGGGGAAAAAAACCAAGACGGGGGGGGGGAGGTGAGTTGCTGCAGGGCTGGGGGTGGGGGTGCAAGGTGGAAGTTTTGCCTAGGGCGCAAAACTTCCTTGCACTGGCCCTGCCTGCCTTCTATCCTTCCAGCCTCTTTTTCAAAAAGAGGAAAAACAGGCCAAATTCATCCATGGCATTACTCCCTTGACATCAGGGAGACCACTGTCCATAGTCTCATCTGCAACTGAAATTGTAGACAATGGATTTGCATACTGGGTTCTGTCACACAGTATTTACATTTATAAATGCTGAGGTCATCACAATTTGACCAGCAGAAGGCTAACCACAGATCTGACAAATCATCTGCTCTAGGCCCTGCAATCCTAAAATGCCCTCAAGCAAATTCAGGAGATATGCTCTAATTTCGCAAATGTGCACCTTTCGGTTATGTGGAAACCAAGATTTTATCCCAGTCTTAATATAAATTTGGCTGTCTAGCTGAATTCCCTCCAGTCACCAATCTCCAATTTAATATTTCCCCTACCAACATGAGAGGACATTGGAATCCACCTGTTTTTGTTCTGGGCTCCTACAGGACATCTCAACTGCGCATGCTCATACTTGAAATGGAGTCTGGGACGCTCCCATGCATCATACTTGATCAATATCTGCAACCCTATACTCCAGTGCAAGACTGTCTACACACTATCAAATACAAAAAAGTGTCACACTGAAGCCCAGAAGAGGTTGATTCCTAAAACCGTTATAACAGTAATAAATGATTTAAGACAGCCACAAGACACCATCACCACCAGTATAACACAGAGGTTCTCAAACTGGGGGTTGGGACCCCTCAGGGGGTCGCAAGGTTATTACACGGGGGGGGTCGTGAGCTGTCAGCCTCCACCATAAACCCTGCTTTGCTTCCAGCATCTCTAATGCTGTTAAATATACCTCTATCTCAATATAACGCTGTCCTCAGGAGCCAAAAAATCGTACCGCGTTATAGGGGAAACCGCGTTATACTGAACTTGCTTTGATCCACCGGAATGCGCAGCCCCGCCCCCCCGGTGCACTGCTTTACCGCATTAGATCTGAATTTGTGTTATATCGGGTAGCGTTATATTGAGGTAGAGGTGTATATAAAAGTGTGTTTAATTTATAAGGGGGGGGGGGGTCACACTCAGAGGCTTGCTGTGTGAAAGGGGTCACCAGTACAAAAGTCTGAGAACCCCTGGCCTAACACATACCGACCCCAGCAAGCACTTTCCAAAACCACCCGCCCAAATGCAAAATCTTATCACACCACCAGGACAACACATCCCCTTCCTGAACAGCTACCAAAATCTTTTACTCCTGAAGACAAGCTTCCCCAACCAAGCTCTTCAGCTGCCAAGACATGCAATCATCCTTTGACAACACACCACCCCTGCTGCCACACATCCTCCAGAAGAATTCCAACTCAACATAAAACTTGCTTGTGTATAAAGCACCTCAATCGGTATAATCAACTTAATTTTAAACTAGTATATTTTAAAAGAAATATCTATACATTTTCACAGCATCAAGCTCAAATTTAATAGAAAAATTCTTTATTTTTTCCCTAAATTTAAAATGTTATTTTCCCCACTTGCATATGTCCCTCTCGTATGCTTCAGTTAATATTTAAATATTTTAAAAATAATTCCTTTATAAGAACTGAAAATATAAATTTTCCAGCAATCAGTTAACTCCCATTAATTTGAAGAGCAACTCTATGTCACATATCAGATAAAAGATTTTTGAATTTGAAATAGATGTAGTTGTGAAGACGTCCTAAACAGTGCTTCCAAAATTAAAGCTCAATAATCTAAGCTATAAAAAAAAAAAAGAGAGTAACATTACGCTTTGGTTACTTTTCAAAGTTTAAAATCAGGTAATCATTTCTTAATTCATCCCATTATGCTGTACTCTAGCAGCATACCCAGGTCAGAGCATCATTTGCTAATGAGATTTCTGCAATATATTGCAGTACAAAAGAGGAAATGGAATGTTGGCTATAAAGTGACACTCACTGCTGCTCATGGTGCTAACTTTTAGACTTACCAATTTCATTTTTTGTTTTGTGTGTGTTCACGTACAACACAAACACACCCTCCATCCGACCTGCCTGTTCCACTGTGATGAACAGGTTAAGATATTGAAACATATGAAAATCTGAAGGCTGGAGAAAGGAAGGAACAGCAGGTGCCAGCATTCAGGGTGGTTTCAGGCTAGTTTTTGGTTTTCCTGTGAGTGAGCCATCAAACTGTGAAACTGGGACTTTGAGGAGACTGCAGCCCTAAAAAGACAGATGGTTTTGAAGTGACAGGACAGAGGATCAGAAGGTGAAACCAAGGAACAAAAGTTTAAATAAACTTGCCAACATTTATATAGGTACACTGTGGCACAGCTGGGAACAAAGCTTTAATCTGAGGTAGTAGAACCATGTCTTACCCTCTAGAGTCTAGACCAGGGGAGGGCGAACTACAGCCCACGGGCCAGATACGGCCCGTCAGGGCTTTCAATCCAGTCCACAGGATTGCCAGTCCCATGGCGCAGCGGGTCTAAGGCAGATTCCCTGCCACCCTGCACTCCAACCCCCTACCCTAAGCCCCTCCTGCACCCCACACTCCCTCCTGTTCCTCAACCCCCTTGCCCCAGCCCTACATTCATGGCCCTGCATACAATTTCCCCACCCAGATGTGGCCCTCAGGCCAAAATGTTTTCTCACCCCTGGTCTAGACCCAGGCTTTTCAATTGGTGGGGGTGACCTGCAGGTGTGAGAAGGCACCAACCAGAATGCATCCCATGAACAGAGAGAGAAGCAAAATCCCAGACTTTATGACCCCCAAAAGAACAAAAAGAAAGGAGCAGCTTGCTCACTCACAGACCCCTCCAAGCTAGGTCAATCTTGTTGCTGCTCCGAACTTCCTGTCCCCATCCACAGTTTTGAGAAGTGGCACTTACCCAAGAGCAGAATACCCCAGCCAGCAAAGTCCCAAAGATAAGCTCTTGGTCAATACCCACCATCTCCTTTTGTAAGGCAAAGGGCATTTAGTATGATTGAATATTAGGGGCCTAATCCCAAATCCAGGGGAGTTTGCCATCGATTTCAATGGGAGTAAAACTGTGCCTAATAAATCTATTGAGGTCTTAAAACAGTGTTTCTCACATTTTTTTCACCCAATATGTATTCATGGATTCTTCCTGTGACTCCAATCCAACAATTCTTTGCAGTTGCACTGGATATTCAAGATTATTCTCGAGAAACAACAATTATGTAAATACTTAACTAAAAATAGTCCTTCAATTGGGAAAACTATATTAACTGATATTTTCTTAAGGACAGAAAAAGCCCTTAAATAGATACCTTTATTAGAGTATCTAAATTAACAAAAAATTTAAAAAAAACTTCTTGAGTCAGAGTTGTTAGTGAGCTGAAATACACAATACTTTATACTTTTTAAAATAATGGATTTATTAAATCTTATGCTACTATACCTATATATGTCTTTTCCTTGCTTTAAGTGCTTGAGTTTCGTAAATGATTTGACAGGTAAATATATTGCTATCATTTGCCTATTTTAACTTAAAAAAACCCAAAGAACATTGGGTTTGGAATAACTTTATAGGCTGCCATTCAAATTGTACCATCACATCTCTATTTCATCGTGCAGGATGCAATAATTTAGCAAATTTTTAAGAAATATTAGATTTTAGCAACTTGATCTGATGTTTAATGTGAGTATCTGAATGTTTTTATATTAGTATTGTTCCACAGACAATTCAGCATGGATGACTATGAAGTGCCACCTATCTCCTACTCCTCTGCCACCCTGTTCCACAGTTGAATAATTAGTCATTCAATCCCATATCTAGGGCACCTCTCTACAACACAGAAGACATTTTGTCAAATCCTCCATACTTTCAGAATCTTAAGAGATATACCCAAGATAGACAAGGGTTGTTTTTTTATCTTTAAGCAGACCTTTAGATTCCGCAGTTAGTAGAAGCCACAAGTGGTATGCGTAATAACAGTTGAACTTGCAGAGAAAGAATTGCAGGCAACAGCTTCTTCAGTGCCCTCTAGTAGCCAATTTATAAAGCAACGAAGACAGTCTCATAAAATACCAGGTAATTCGTATTCATTGGGGGCAGCGGAGGATGTTATGAGGAGGATAGAAACTGAGATTTTAAAAAGGGGGAAAAAAGCATTTTGAGAAGCAAGCTCTGCCAACTGCTGGACAAGAGTAGAACCAGAAAATAAGGAATTTAGAGTAATGGGATATGAAGGGTCTTTCTGGTTGTTTGATGGGCTATTTATATTTGTAAAGAATCTCTTCCTTGTCTCCCTGCAAAACTCTAAACTGTGAAATCAGCATTTCATGTATGTAGATGTCGTGAAAGTGTCTTGTAGCAACTACATTTTGTGTATGTGCCATCCCCTCATGAATAAGAAAGGTAAAATTTAAGGAAATGTATAGGTGTAGTATGACAGTCTTCAGTTTTTCTTAGGTTGTGAGTCAATGTTCAGTCTTGGGAAGAAATACTGTGTGTTAGTTTTTGAATTGGGCTAGGTTATGTGTAGAGACAATGGTCTTCGGAAAGACAGGCTATGGCAAGCAGGAAGAGAGTTTGCTCTCTGCCTTGAGAATGTCTCCAATTAGAGATGAAGGCAGAGTTGCTGTCTAGGAATCAGGCATCAGTGTTGGGCTGAGATTCCTGAAAGAAGAATTGCCTGGATTCTGTTTGGCCATTCCAGGACTGGTGTGTATGAGTGTAACTACAATCCTGGGGTGGGGGGTAGGGAGGGAAATAATTGTGGGAAAGGGCTAAATTCCCATCTTTCTAAGGGCTAAGGGTTTGTCTAAAAATTAGTTACCAGAAGCTGGAACCTGGTGGTGTTTGGGAACAGCTGTGTCTTAGCTTGCATTTGTTTATTTGTTTCTACAACAAGAACAGAGATGCTTTTGGGGGATATCACTATATCAAAGCTATTTAAATATTCTTTTATCTGCTGTAGCAGTCCTATAGCAGTGCCAGTGCTACATAGACTCATGGCAGCATGGACGAGTTGGTTTTTTGGTCTGTAGAAGTGAGAAGAAGAGGGGTCCCCGTACAAAAAAAAAACACTTGGTTGCTGCAGAGCAAGATCAGAAAATTAAAATTAGGAGTTCTCTTGGGCACTTAGGAGTGCTGGGGATCATATTTATTAGTTCTATTAACCTAATCCTTTATGACGTCAGTTTCTATGCATTGACCTTTAGACTATTTTTCATAAAGAATGATTTCAACTGGGTTTTATGAAAATACATTGACATTAACACAGAAATATTCTCTACCAAAAAAAAGTTGTTTGCCAGCACAAAGAATAGGGGGAAAAACATAGAAACTCATACTAACCTTATATCACACAAGCTATACAACAGTGTGTTACTATCACTGCGGTACAACAAAAAAGAAAGTATTAAATAAATGTGGTTACTTCTAGCTTAAGTCATAGCCATATTGTCGAGAAAATCTAAACTGTCTGCTACCAGATCAGCATGCTGGGAAAAATTCCTGTAAAACCGTGACTCAGAAGTATCCGAGAGATATCAGTAGTGACCAGGAAGTCAGAGAAAGATGATCCTGGGAAGGACCAAATTCTCACTTTTTTAGGTCCAAGAATTTGGACAAAGGATATCCTAAGGACCAAGAGATGCTACACACAAAAAAAGCAATCCAAAGTTGAAGTAGATGTGTTTGTATGAACTGCGAGGCTCTCTTAAAGATCTTATTGCACTTTCAAAAAATAAAAAAAGACCACTTTTCCCCATGTATCCCCATCCAATCTCAACCTATAGATCAAACACCCCCCTACACACTTTTCTCCCTAGATGTTTCCAATATGGGTGATAAGTCTTCAAAAGCCATAATCCACCACGTGGCTTACACACCACCTTCCAGGTCAATATCATATTATCGTCCATACATCAGCATCTTGCCCAGGATTGAAACAACTCCCACTCATTTGTTCGCCCAAGGGAAATGGAAATTCAACCTCGGAGAACAGCAGGCTGCTGAGCAAACAGATCTGAGGGAGCAGAAAGAATCCAATACAGGGGAATTACGGTTGCCAACTGTCTAATCACACAAACCCAAACACCCACAGTTCCCAGCCAATGGGAGGCTGCAGAATCAGCGCTGGGGGCAGGGGCAGCACGCAGAGCCGCCTGCCGCCCCCAGGGCCACAGGGACGTGCCAGCTGCTTTTGGGAATGGTGCGGAGCCAGGGCAAGCAGGGAGCCTGCCTTAGCCCCAACTGCGCCGCTGGACTTTCAGCACCTAAAATCTCCCGGTTTGGCTTCAGTAGCCTCTGGGAGATTGGGAGACTCCCGGTGAAAATGGGAGGGTTGGCAACTCTAGGGGGAGTCAGGGTGGAGAATATGACAAAGGGAAGGAACTATGTATTTAGCAGAGGGTAAGGAGGCAGTCTGGTGATGCAGAGCAGGAGCTCTGATCAATACTCTACTCACCTTACTTCAACCTCAGAATAGAAAAAATAAAAATAAAAAAAATAAGCGGAGCCGCGATCAGAGCATTTTCCCTGCTACCCTTCTCAGATGCAACTAAACAGTCCCCATATCTGGTGAGGGGGTTGGAAAGCATCCTAGTGGTACTTCCTCACTACAAGGCTTGGGGTGTGAGATGGACACCAGATCCTTCTGTCCCACACTTGATACAAATGTGAGGATGGGGCCACCAGCCTGGTTGTGCATCTGCATGAGGAAGGTGAGAGGACACGAAGGGGTATATGGCCTTTTTCAAGATCAGGGAAGAGTGGGAGGAGAGTACTAGTCATCTTATTTCTGGAACAAAAAGATGTAGGGTCAGTTTTCCAAACACGTGATTTTGTCCCTCCCCTCCATATACTGACCATAGACTTGACACTCTTCAGGTCAAATTCTCACTATAGTCAAGACATCATATGGCTGGCTCTTCTTATTTGCCATATCTAACCCTAAAACACCACCCTAACCTTACCCACAATTCTATTATGAGACAGAAAAGCCCCTCTACTTCAACTACCTTCCTTATGTGGACTAAAATGCCAATATACTTTCCCTGTTCATCTTCCCAGTAGTTGCGATAGACCCCAGGTTCCAAAAGACTGATCATTTAACTACCCTAAAACAAATGTAGTATGCACATTTAGGCAATGTTATCTCCTGGTATGAACCTGTGCCCATGTCAAGGCCCATCACTTGACATCTTTAAATCAAAACTGGATGTCTTGATAAAGGATATGCTCTAGCTCAGACAATATGGGCCTGATGCAGTAATTTACTGGGTGAATTTTTATGGCCCATGTTATTCAGAAGACTAGACTAGACCATAACAGTCCCTCTGGCCTTATAATATATGAATCAGTATTCTTCAGCCTTTGCAAAAAATTATTCCTTTGCTGCAGAATAAATCTGGAATTCATCCAGCCTAAATAATTTTCATAGCCAAAATTATGGGGGAAGATAGAGCCTAAAAATAGGCTTTACAATGGAACTTGGTTGCAATCTTAATTAATGCTCCAAA
This sequence comes from Trachemys scripta elegans, assembly GCF_013100865.1. NCBI lineage: Eukaryota > Metazoa > Chordata > Testudines > Emydidae > Trachemys > Trachemys scripta. The sequence goes on along the minus strand of NC_048298.1, from coordinate 41,261,766 downwards.
TAAGTTTCCCTTCCTTGAACTGAACAAAAGACTAGTTAAATTATCAGTTCTTTTATTTTGGAATGTCTATGATGTGAAAGCATGTTATAATCACACAAATGTGTTTTGTCACTTGTCTAAATTTATAGGACTCAATCCTATCTTCAGATTCAAAGACATTCAGTGATGCATACCAGTGTAACTGGCTACTGAATACTGACACAATAGCAAAATTTTACAAGATATGTGGCCATGCTCATCCATATAACTGAGAACAGGATCAAGTATTTAGCATGAGATCATCTAAGTCATATTAATTATATGATTACTATTTCCTCTTCTGTAGAAGTGCTAGTTTAGTATGCAAACTTTTCAGACAGCACACACACCATACAATTCTTGCTGACATCTCCTACAATATCTTATGAATAGTAACAGATAAAGTATATTTAATAACTACTGTAAATTGGACCATCTTTCCAGGAAAGTAAATTTGTCACTAGAGAATTGTAGGTTATAAGACATTATAAACATGGAAAGAAATGGTGTCTTTATAACTCAAAATATACAATTTTCACATTCCAGATATATTTCTAAACCTTAGAACTTTAAGGATTTTAAGAGATGATAGAAGAAATGTCATGTTAATTCTATTCAATTTATTATTTCCCTATGTATTAAATAACTTTTAGAGCCAAGAGAATAAAATCCCACAAAAAAACCCCCACAAAAATTAAACAATCTGAAAATGAGTCAAATATAAACCATGTCCAGGCCAATTTCAAATGTGCCACACAATGGGCTTTACATCACCACTAAATTTGGCAGATTATTTCACAACTAACAGATCTTATTGTTATTAAGATTTTCTTTACACTCAGCCTGACTTTTCACTTTCATACTATAATTTTACCCTTCTACTTCTGTTTGTTTCCTTTTAGTATGCTAATTAATTCCTCTCCCTCCTTGATGTTCACATCCCTCAAATCTTTGTAAACTCATGTCCCCACTTTGCCAAACCATCAATATTTGGATTTTTATATTTTCCTCCTAAATCATTCTATCAGGTCTCTAGTTGCTACTGTGTGTGTTGTGGGGTTTGGTTGGGGTTGTTGTTTATGTGCGTGCGTGCGCGTGCGTGCGCGCTTTGTTCTGGTAACTTCACATTGCAAATAATCAGTGGGAGGAAGAAACTTGAAAAAGTCCAGAAACTTGCATTTTGGATATTTTCCTCATATGATTAGTTTACATTAAACTAAATTTAAAACTACTTTTTCCCCCTCTTTCTGACCTTCTGACGTCCATTTGTGTTATTCATGTTCACAGCTCTTCTCAATTATCAACTGTGAATTTCATTATATATTGTTTACTCTTTTCTAGCTCATTAAAGAATTAATCCAATAGAGATTTTTCTGGGTCCCTGCTAGACACCTACCTAAATGCAATTTGATACTTAGCCATTCATTTTTTCCTAACCCTTTGGTTATGGATCTTCAACCTGTGTTATTGCACAAGTGTTCATATGACAGCTGATTGGAATTAATTTTGAGTGTAAGATTTCATGATGCAATCAATACTTTACTAAAATGCAAACACTGAATCTACTGCCTTCCCTTCTTTTTGCAATTTTATTATAAAAAGTTGACTAAAGTCTGGTGTATCATTCCCCCTTTCTTTTCTCCCCTCCATTGCTACACCACCCCCAAGGGATGTGCACAGGAATTTAAATTTCAATGCTTTTGGAGAGGCTGGAGGACCCCCAGACCTGGGGGCCAAGGCGGAGGAGTTCTGTCAGGGGCCCTTGCCCCTGCTTATCTTCCCTGTTGTTCATGCCCGTCAATCCCTCCTGCATCAGTGCCAGGAAAGAATAACTTCACATCTGTTATCCTCTCTAACCCACCCCCCCTGCCTCAGTGACTCCATGCATCTCCTGATCTCCCAACCCATACACTCATTCCTTCCCTCACTTTTCTCCTCAACCTTGTACTCTCCTCAGTCTCCTTCCTCTCACAATACAAGTATACCTTAGTCTCTCCAACCATAAAAATCCCACCTCACTTTCCTCTACTACTAATGCAATCTCTCTAAACTCACTGAGCATGCCACCTACCACCTCTGTCTGGAGTTCCTCTCCTCCAATTCCACCCTAGACCCTCTCCGATCCACCTTCCAAGTTCCATGCCTTTCACTCCATTTAAATAGCTCTCATTAAGGTCTCTAATTACTTCTCCAGGACAAAGCATTCCATCCTCATCTTCGTCAAACCATCAGCCTTTGGCACAATCAACTACACTATTCTTCCTGAAATCTCATTTTCCCCCCAACGTTGATGTTTCAGTCCTCTCCTCCTACCCCTCTAATCATTCTATCAGTATTTGTTTGGAAGTTCTCCATCATCCTCCCTCCAACTCACAGGAGGAGGGTCCATAAGGCTCCATCCTTGACCCCCTCTCCTCTTTCCTCAATGATAAGATATAGAAAGATCTTATTCACAAACACTATTTCAACTAACATCTCTATGCAGATGACTCTCAGATTTATCTTCCATAGGAAAAGACAGATCCAAACTAAAATCTCAGCCTGTTATTCAGGCAGCTCCTTCCGGATGTCCAGCCTTCAATTTAAATTCAACATGGCCAAAACAGAGTCTCATAGACTCATAGACTCATAGACATTAAGGTCAGAAGGGACCATTATGATCATCTGGTCTGACCCCCTGCATGCCGCAGGCCGCTAGACCCTTCCCTGTACTCTACCGTTGAAGTCCCCAGTCCTGTGTTTTAGTGACTTCAATCGGCTGAGACCCTCCTGCTAGTGATCCCTGCCCCATGCTGCGGAGGAAGGCGAAAAACCTCCAGAGGCTCGGCCAATCTACCCTGGAGGAAAATTCCTTCCCGACCCCAAATATGGCGATCAGTAATACCCCGAGCATATAGGCAAGAGTCTCTAGCCTGACCCTTGTTGGCCATTATGTTGTTCATGTACCATTGCTTGGTCTTCCTTGACTACTATGTTTTATCATTAAACCATTCCCTCCATAAACTTATCCAACTTAATCTTAAAACCAGACAGGTCCGTCGCCCCCACCGTTTCCCTCGGAAGGCCGTTCCAATATTTCACCCCTCTGACGGTCAGAAACCTTCGTCTAATTTCTAGCCTAAACTTCCCCCCGGCCAGTTTGTATCCATTCGTTCTCGTGTCCACATTAGTACTAAACTGGAATAATTCCTCTCCCTCCCTTGTATTAACCCCTCTGATATATTTAAAGATAGCAATCATATCCCCCCTCAGCCTTCGCTTTGTCAGACTAAACAACCCAAGCTCCTCTAATCTCTTTTCATACGACAGGTTTTCCATTCCTCTGATCATCTTAGTCGCCCTTCTCTGCACCCGTTCCAGTTTGAGTTCATCTTTTTTAAACATTGGAGACCAGAACTGCACACAGTACTCCAAATGAGGTCTCACCAGCGCCTTATACAACGGAAGCAGGACCTCCCTATCTCTACTAGATATACCTCGCCTAATACATCCCAAGACCGCATTGGCTTTTTTCACCGCCACGTCACATTGCCGACTCATAGTCATCCTGCGGTCCACAGAGCTCTTAATCTCTCCTCTCCCTCCTTCCTCATTTAGCATGGGCACCATTCCTCCTCCCTGTCACTCAGGCCTAATATAGGCTTTATCTTCACCTCAATCCTCTGTCTAGATCTTCATATCTAGTAGTGTCTAAATCTTGCTGCTCCTTCCTGCAAAACAACTCTCCAATCCAGCGTTTCCTCTCAGTACACACAGCCAAATCTCTAGTCCAGGCCCTCATCTCACATCAATTACTGCAACCGCCATCTATTAAATACACTGCTGTGTAGATCATGTTCCCAAACTGTTGCTTCAGCCATTTCACCTCTCTCTTTGCAGCCCTACACTGGCTCCCCTCGCTCCATGGTCTAAAACACAAACTACTTGTATTCACAGCCTATTCCTGCTCTATTTATCATCCTTTACATACTATTAAGAAATTGATCCCTGCCTCTACTTTCCAGCGGCACCAAGCTTCATCACTTGTTAAAATTTCAAACAAGCACCTTCACACAAACTCACAATCCTAGGAAACGTTCTTCATAAACTTACAAGCAACCACCTCCTTGTTCTCCTTCAAATCCCTACTTAAAATACTCTCCTCTGCCATAATCCTTAAAAATACCAGACAGTGATTAGGAAGTTGGCGTGCTGTGACCAGTGCTTTTCAAGGTGACCAGTTTGGTCTCATGTTTACCCAGTGCTCCAGACTGTTGTATCCACCGCTTGTCTTCTACTTAGATTGTAAACTAACGCAGAGACTGTATTTTTGGTTCTGAATTTGCCTCACGTTACTTAATGATCATGGTTCCACTATCTTCTAAATGTTGTGTGATTTCTCCCCCTTCCCCAATTAGTATTTGCTGAATTATTTTAAAAGGAAAAGAAGTTAGACAATTATGGGATAGCACCAGCCAAAATGAGTGCAACATTTTCTTTTCCTTCTGTATTCAGGTCAGGAGCAGCAAAAGCTTCCTAACAGTAGAGGGGTCACCGGCGCCTGAACCCATCCACCAGCCCCACCCCTTCCGCCCCAATGTCCCACTCCCGCGCCGCCCTCCATTGCTTGTCCTTACGGACGGTTAAAAAGTGGGAGGACATAGTCCTCCCGCCTTTTAAAAGTGGGGGGCATGGCCCCTTGGCCCCCCCATTCCAGCACCTCTGATTCAGGTACCTCAGTTTTCCATTACTTAAAAAAAATGGACAATGTAGTAAGTTTGTTTTCTAGGTCCTTTAATACTCTTGCATGCATATTCTCTGGACCCAGTAAGATTTAGCCCCATATTCCTTAACTTCTTAAATGTTGTTTCACTGAAATCTAAAATTATTTTACAGTTGCATTCTGGAAACCCATTTCCTATACAGTTCTCTTGTGTAATTGAACAGGACCACCAGAGAGCAATGCTTCATACTTTTAAAAAACCTTCTGCCAATCTCAAGAATTTCTGGTCTCAACAGCATGATTTAATTCCTACTTAATTATTTTTAATCATGTAATGTATTGATGGAAATATTTAGCTTTTTTCACAAAAATCATTTTTAACTGAGAGTTTTGCAACGTTAAGAATCTCTCCTTGCTAGTTATAAAATTTATGTTTGCATTTCTGTAAGTATGCTAATGAATAAATTTAAAGCCTTAAAATACTAGCAAAATGTATTCTGAAGAATAAATTAAAAACATAAAATAGAAGCTCAATTAAGATACAATATTTATATTTTTTCCTTTACTATATTTTTCACATGCCAGTTTTTTTAAAAAGTCAACATTTATGATTAATATGCATTTCTATGCAAAGTCATTTTTGGTAAAGGAAATACTTTTATTGCAGTGTTTCATACCTTAAGAAAACAGAAATACATGGCTGAATCAGTCTGTAAGACAGCAGACCAATTCCCTTATATCACATTTTCTTCATGCACTGAATACTAAAAAGGAATGATCATCACGAAAAAAGGCAGACTAAATGTCTGCCAACTGAAACATGACTTTGCACAGTGCAAGATGCGTTGCCAACCCACACTCCTCAATAAACAAACCAGATGAACGAACCACAGACAATAAAAGAGTTACATCTTTACTGTATTATGGATTAAGAGAATACAGTCAATAAAAGTACATCCAACTGTTCTGCAATGAAGTAGCATAGCTACATTACTAGAAGGACTGCAGTCCTGCTAAAAATGTTCTTATGTCTTTTGTAATATAGTTAAAAGAACATATACATTTGATCTCTGCTGATGTAGTTTCAGTGCTAGATTCCATACAAGTACATTTTACTTTTTAATCCCTTATTTAGCAGCCTATACACCTCAAGTACTTGCATAGTTTAAGAAAAATATCAAAGCATTCTCACAGGCATAAACTATAAATGCAAAAAAACATTAAGTTAGAGACATCAAGTCAGTTCACATGAATACAAGTATGTTTTCGTAAACAAAAACAGAATCTATATGGTCTGCACACCATTTGTTTTTGAGATGCCCAGACAAAGGATATAGTGTTTTCCACACAGAGGGCACATTTAATAGATCTTTGACTTATTTGAGCTTGCTGTTTTTGTGAGATCTCTCTCTGCACTTCTGTGGTATGTCAACTGTACAGCATATTAAAAAATACACAGCAGTGTACAAACATCTGGATAAGATTTGGAAAGAAGTGGATGAGTGTAAATTTAAAAAATATTTATAATAGCATAAAACCCCCTTGTGCAATCTTGTTTCAGAAAAGATACAACAGATGGACAAAAGACAGACATAGGTGGAAGGGACATGATATGAATGAAGCCATGTTTTGCATGGTAAGCAACATTCATAGTTTTTCACCTGCGAACCCATTAAGGTGAAAGGGAATAATGGTCCTTCGACTAGATGCAGAAGCGTCACTATAACCATCTTCATTCAGGATCAGGAACAATGGTCAATTGACTCTCAAATCAACCACTTGGGCTTCCAGGAAATGTCCAACTCATAATATATTCATTTCCTATCATTCCCTGTGTCTCTTACATCTCAAGCTCTGTGTCATTACATTTATTTGGTAGTTGTGGGGTTTGTTTGTTTTTAAAACTAGCAACAGTCTTCTTTTAGCAGTTAATGACCAGTATACTAACCTATGAGAAAGCAGGACTTTGTGCTCAAAGTTCCAGGAGATTTTATAATAAAAATTAAATACTTTACACTTTATTCAAAAGGACAGGACAGTACTTAGTAACTATCTCAGATTAATGTACTGCCAAGAATCAGATCTAGTACTAGTATTAAGTTTACATAATTAGTCCCTAATTAGTTTGTCACAGAGACTACATTAAAGTTTGAAAAGTGAACTGGGTTGATTCAGTGCTCCAGGATACACTCATTTAGTAAACTATGTACACTGGAAAAGACATGAGTGAAATCAAGAATAAAATAATTAATATAGAAGTCTTACATTTCAAATTAAAAACAACCAGATAACTGAAAACAGCCAAACAGCACATAGTATCATACAAAGTAGGAAATCTAAAGAAAATACAGTGAACCTCTATTTGCATAGTACAAAGAATGAAGGAGCATAAAATCTATACAGAGAGAGAATACCTTAGAACAATTAAATACCTGTTGAAAGATATTTGTGTTCCTGTAGATACAATAAGCAATTCTGATTCTAATTAGCTATTAATTTTACTTAAATTAGGGCTGAGAGAGCACAGGACAGCCGTATTTCAAGATGCTTGTTCTGGGTCAAAACAAAACAAAAAAAACCAGAAGACCCAAGCTGTGTTTTGAATTATGCTTCTCTTGTGCTTGTCCCCAGCAGAAAGCTACAAGATATTATATACTTAAAAAGTCAAACACCTTTTCACTGTTTAAACTAGTATTTTACCTTCTCTAGTGGCTTCTTTTTATAGGAAGCGTCCATTACATGAGTGTGTATGCACACACGCGTTGTACATACATACATTTATACGAATCGTCATTCTGGCTATGTTTCTTTGCTTTCACGGTGAAGGAAGGAAGAAAGAAGTTATGAAGTGGAAGTTTAAGATAGTTTAAGAACACAGATTTTCCTTCTGACGCATCCCTGAAAACCTTTTTATGGGGAGCTAGTGGGAGCAAATGAATCATGGAAAACATTAGTGCCACTGATCAAATTCAACAAATCCGACAGACACCTAAAACTGGCAAGCCACTCTACAAAGCATATTACTTTATTCAGTTTCTCCTTAGATAAGATACCAGTTTTTACCTCAGCCTTCCGACATAGGAAAATTCTATCTAGGTGAAATACACCCAGGTGCTTAGAGGCAGCAGAAAGTCCCAAGGCACCAGAACGACCACAGTTTCACTGCATGGGAAATGCGTAGCTGTGAAGCAAGCACATGACACTTCTCTGCATCTGCTGAACAAAGAGGAGCTAGGTTCTATGGATGGTACAGAGAGATGGATGGTAAGGGCGGCACAAAGATTTCAGGAAGCACACAGAGATGGCAGCCGCAATTACAACCTTAGGGTTGAGAGTGGTCATATCCTGCCTAGGTAGTTAATTTTTCTCCCTGAGCACCCAATAAAACCCCCTTGGGAACATTTTCACTTAGTCATATTGAAATCCATGCCTAAATTTATTAAATGTAGCATCGTCATCAGTGAACTCTTCTTAATTTACCATTATCATCAAGTAAGTTCTCTTTAGGTCTTTGGTAAAGGCCCAGACCAGAAATTATTGTTTCAGGTGAGAGCCCTCTTTCACTTAAAATGTTGCCATCATAACTTCTGAAATCCTGAGTATTCACAGTAATACACAAAGATGGCCCACCATTAGATATGAGGATCCCAGGAAGAAAGAAAAGTAAAGTTGACACCAGAACTTTTTCAGGTTTTTGAAAGCCAAAACAAAAAAGTTTTCTGATTTATTTTAGGATTTTCTCATAGGGAAAGTTTTTTTCAAATTAAATTATTTTTGTGAACATTTTCATTTAGTTCAAATGATTTTTTCTGTCAAAAACACTGAAAAAAACATTTTGACTAGCCCTACTCAGCTGGACTAATCTATGTGACTTGGAAGGGAGACTGTCTAGTAGCAGATATATCTTTGCGCTTTTAAGAGCTAGGTATTACTATAATGCTAGAAAGCCCTTATTTTTAAAAATGTCCTTTATGTTAAAATGTCTAGTTCCAGCTGTAACAAAAGAAAAGATTGTGGTGGTGAAGTCAAAGAAGTCAAGCTGTCCTGTTTCCTTCTTCACAATTCCCATCAAAATCCAATATAAGCCTAGCAATGCATGCAAACAGGCCCTAGTATAATGAATCAAAAAGGGGTTTCCATATTCATCACACTGCCTTTATCTCATGTGATTTTGTTTCTGTTTTTTGTTGCACGAGAAGTAAAGTTTTCCCACACAAACAATGAACCACCATAGATGAACATTGTGTGTTTTTAACTAATGCAGAAAGAGTTGGGGGCTTGGAGAGGATCATGGCAACCAAGTTGGGAGTGAGTATATCAAAACTGTACAGGCTGACTGATTGCTACTGTCTGTCACTCAAGCTAAGTAGTGGAACAGTCAGGGTTTGTCTACACAGCTGTAAAACACCCACCACTGGCCCAGGTCAGCTGACTCAGGGTCACAGGGTTAAAAAATTGCCAAGTAGATGTTCAGGCTCTGGGACCCTGCGAGGAGGGGAGGATCCCAGAGCTCCAGCAATATTTAAGTGCTGCAGTCCGAGCCAAAAATCTATTGACCCAGGCCCGCTACTGCCATGTCACAGGTCTTTTATCCCTTTGTAGACGTATTCTAAATGGCTCCAAAACATTAAACTATTAGATACAGAATTTTTAAGTCTTCTGGAGCTTATTCTGGTGGTGACTCCATAAGTTAGGTTAAGTTCAGTTTTGCACTTAAAACATGGTGTTCACACCCAGAAAGTACCTTTAGCAAAAGGCCTTAGCATACCTACAGAAACTAGCTCAGGTTGCATACTGTGAAGGGAACCAGTGGATATATTTAGTTAGTTTTCATATTAATTAAAAAATGTGCACTGCATTATTACTTTTCCTATATTTTGGTGGTGTCTTTTTAAACACACAGGAAAAAAAAAGAAGTAGGAGAGATAGTAGCAACTTCCAAATTGCAGTGGCACAACATCCAAAGAAGTTTTAATTAAAAGGTTGAACACAACAGGAAAGCAGCAGGACTTGACCTTAAGGAACAACTGGACCTATAATTAGATTTAGAGATCAGTAAAAAAAACAGTAGGCAGGAAGATAAATACTGCTGTGCAGTTTTCATTCTAGACATTAAATGAGGCCCATGATAGGACAGAATGATCCATTTCCCCTTTCCCTTCCATTACAAGCTTCAGTCTTGTGTGTTACCTCTCATAATTCCTTTCCTCTTGTCCCTGATACACCTCCATACACACTTTCAGCCTACTTCCCTCTCAATCTTCAGCCCATTTTTCTATTGGCCTATCTTTATCATTGGAGCAATCATGAAAACAGACTCCAGCATTAAGGTTGGAATTTGGCAGTGTCTAAGAATTTTTGGAGGACGACTGATAGCTGCTGCTGGTCTTGTGACAGGGAGAATTCAGATTTCCACACAAAAGAAGAGCTCTGACCAAAACAAGGAGGCCGTTCTTGTGTTTATATCTGCATCCAGGCTGAGGAGTCATTCCAGGGTGTTACCTGTAGCATGCAGGTCTGGAGATAATTTCTGAGTAGACCTGGACAAAATTTGTCAAACAAATAGTTGATTTTCCAAAAAATTACATGTGTTCAACCTGAAACTACATGAGAATTTGGCATAAATTCACAGAATAATTTTAGCCAAAGAAAGAAAGAAAGAAAAAACAAACAAACCGGGGGGGGGGGGAAGGGCGGAGGAGAGAGGCTAGTTCATAAAACAGCTGGATGAGGAGGTGCCCAACTTATAACTTTTAGCCCAGTGGTTAGGGAACTCAGCAGGGATGGGGAGACAACAGTTAAAATCCCTGCTCCACATGAGGCAGAGAGGGGATTTAAATCTGGGTCTCTTGCATTCAAGATAAGTGTCTCAACCAACATGGTAAAAGTTAAGCTGGGCACCACCACTACCACCCCCTACCAAAATGCCCAGAAACACTAGATGACCTCTTGAGGTCCCTTCCAACCCTGATATTCTATGAAACAAAGCATTTTGGGTTTGAATGACAAGTTTTGTTTGACCCAAAATGGACTGTTTCAATTTGCCAAAGGTTTTCAGCATTTTTTTAATTCAGTTCGAGCTGAGTCAAAGATTTCTTTTGAAACTGCCAGTGAACCAAATTATCCAGTTATTTCTGTCCCACTCTTCTTCTGAGTAACCTAGGACAGATATCAAATAGGAGTTTTGGGGTTGTTCTATTAGGGCAGGGGTGGGCAAACTTTTTGGCCCGAGGGCCACATCAGGGTTGCACAACTGTATGGAGGGCCGGGTAGGGAAGGCTGTGCCTCCCCAAACAGCCTGGCCCCCGCCCCCCATCCGCCCCTCCCACTTCCCGGCCCTTGACTGCCCCCCTCAGAACCACCAACTCATCCAACCCCCCCTGCTCCTTGTCCCCTGACTGCCCCCTCCCAGGACCCCCACCCCCATCCAGCCCCCCTGCTCCCTGTCCCCGACTGCCCTGACCCCTATCCACACCCCTGCCCCCTGACAGCCCCCCCGGGACTCCCACCCCCTATCCAACCGACCTCTGCTCCTCATCCCCTGACTGCCCCCTCCTGGGACCCCCCGCCCATAACTGCCCCCCGGGATCCCACCCCCTTATTCAATTCCCCCCCCGATCCCTGTCCCCTGACTGCCCTCCCAACCCCTATCCACATCCCCACCCCCGACAGGCCCCCCGGGACTCCCACTCCCAACCCTCCCTGTTCCCCATCCAACTGCCCCCTCCTCCCTTACTGTCCCCTCCCTAGAGCCCCCCCGCTCCCCACCCCCTTACCAGCAGCAAGAGCTCGCAGCCACAACACCCAGCCAGAGCCAGCTACTCTCCTCACGCTGCCCAGCGGGAGCGGTGGGCCGACAGTGGGGGAGGGGACAGGGACTAGACTCCCCGGCCGGGAGCTCAGGGGCTGGGCAGGACGGGCCCACGGGCCGGATGTGGCCCGTGGGCCGTAATTTGCCCACATCTGTATTAGAGGCATTGCATGTACGTTCAAGTCTCCAAGGAAAACGGAGTCTCGGGAACTTGAGTCACTATATGAGACTCCATTTCTACCCATCTTTTCTTGAAAGTCTTAGATGGCTGTAGATTTGCATATTAGCCAAACTGTTTTTCTCTCTGGACTCAAGGAGTAAGTGGACGCACAAAAGATTCCATTTTAAATGAACTTTTTCTACAGTCAACCCTGTAAGAGTTTCTGGAGTCCAATTCTGTAGCACAGAAAGCAGCTTGAAGGGAAATGGGGAGCAAGCACTGGGCCTGTGCTTCAGACAGATTTCTGTGATGCAAGTCAGGATGGGCAATTTATCAGAGAAGACTGCAAGAGACCGTGAAGTATCTGACCACCACTGAACATACAGAGATCAGCATGAGGCTGAGGCCCCTGGGTGTTTGTCTGTTTTTGGCCTTGCATGGGGAAGCTGTTTGATGCTTGTAGTGGATTTTAAGAAGCATTCTGGTGATCTTTCCAGGTACTGGCTGGTGTTCCTTAGTTTGTTTCTTCCCATTATGACTTGTACTGGGGAAGTAAGAAAGAGGGAGGTGGCAATCAGCTAGTGATGAGTGGTACACCAGATACCTAGATAGATGAAGAACTCCCTAATCATTGGCAGTAGTGACAAATGATTATTAGGGAATAGTGCATAAATGGCTCATCAGTTTTGTAGATTTTATTTTCATAGAAAGGCAGAGAGCTTGCCTCTCCAAGCCAGCCAGGTCAGAATCCCAATGCAGGAGCAGAGAAGATGAGGAAGCAACAGGTAATAAAGCTTCAGGAGTCAGGGTCTCCTGTGCTCTTTGATGAAAACTAGTTTTTGATAGGCCACAGCCCCAGTTTTATAATTTTCACACTGGTGGAGGGCATGATGTCCAGAATTACCAAAGCAGTCTCCAGAGGATAGTGCTGTTAGCTACTACACTGCTAGGAAGGAGACAAAAGTTGTAGAAGCACTGAGACTCACTTTGGAAAGGCCCTCAGGATTCAGCACCACTGGAATTTCAGATCTAGCTGTCACTACCAAGTTTTCTACAAGTAAACTTTACCGGCCAGGAAGTTAAGGAACAGAAGCACTATAGCCACTCTCTGACTGCTGATATAATAGCTCTGCTCCAATTACTCCCCACTTCCACATCACCACCTACAGAAATCAACACAATTACCCATTCACAGAAAGGTAAACCATCATGCTTCAAGGCACATAAACTCTTGTGCTTCTGGGCAAAAGTCAACCTCCAAAAAAGGAAGGTAAGGAAGAAATTTCCCCTGTCAGGGTTTCTTGCATCTCCTGCGGCAGTAAGCTTGTCCAGGAGGAGTGGTATGGTGGTTAGGGCACCAGCCTAGGACTTGGAAACCCAAATTCAAATCCAAGCTCCACCATGGACTGTGTGACTATGGACAAGTCAATAAACCTTGCTGTGCCTCAATTTCCCATCTGTAAAAACAGAGATGTTTTCTATCTCACAGTGTTGTGAGGATAATTACATTTAAAAGATTGTGAGGTGCTCAGATACACCCTTTATTGTAGTATGTAACAAAAATTAATAAATGAAATACTACTACTACTACTTCCAGAACAACTGCAGTAGAGATCAGAATCTGTTCCTGGGTGCTGTAAGCTGCCTTGCAGATAAGGCGATGTGGTCCCTATTTTCTAGATTCGACATTTGAGAGATGAACCATATATTAATTTAACTTGCTAGTGCTCTAGGAGGACTGCAGTGGTTTTTTTAATCCTTTGCATAGTGAAAAAGAATATCTCTAATATTACCTATATTGATTAATTATTTTAATATCAGTACAGAGGAAGCTGGCAGTGATCCCTGTATTTAGTTTCCTAAATACTTTCAAAAGTTTCCATTACAAAAGATTCTCACAACCTTTTTCCCCCCCAGAACCTCTGGACACCTCCACTGATTGCAGCCGGGCTTCAAAAATCATCAAGGACACAGCCCTGGGTTTGGAGACATGACTTTTGCTTGACCTATCTAATTTCATTCAGTTTTACAAAGTTATAAGCATTTGTAAAGTTGTCATTTCTCTTCCCTTGCATGCAATGCTCAGGAAAATTTTGGCACCATCTCAAAATAATTACATAGACTTGAACTTATTTAAAGAACCAGGCCCAATCACAGCCAAAGCAGCTGCAGCAACACACACTGAAGTAGGAACACCTACGGAACTGTTGTAGCAGCTGGGGGTGGGGGGTTGGGAGACTCCCCTATCTCCTACAACCACTATCCCAGATCCTGCACATCACTAGTGGCCCATCCCCAGTCTGGAATACAAGTCTTCTGCTGTGAGCTAATGAAGGTCCTGAAGCTCAAACAGTAGAAGTTTGTGATGCAGCAAGGTAGGTTCAGGGTTCAAACCCTGATGATGATGCATGATGAGGAAGGAGAGTTGTAACAATGATAATGAATAGAAATTGTTTTTAACTTTCATTTAAAAAAATCGGAAATTATATTAAAAAAAACCTACATTAAAAGAACATTTAGGTTGCAAAGCCAAAGACTCAAAAGTCAGGAAATGAGAAAATGTAAGGTTATGTTCCAATCTTAATTCAGTCCACTTGTGCATTTGCATTGTGATAGTCGATTACACAATCACATACTACTTTTTCCATAGGATCCCTGCCTCATTCTGTGTACAGGATGGATGTTCAAAAGGGCAGCATTCAGGCTGAACAAGCAACTTTAAATCTGGCATTTCCTAACTTTCATATCCTTGATTTTGCAACCCAAGTAGCTTTCTTTTAATCTACATATAACACACTGAACATGTAAGCAAGTTAATCACAAAAACTGAGAAAAGCACCTTTTCTATGGCTGGCCACTGCAATGCACCCATTTGGGTGTTAGTCTAGCTCAGACACCCAGTTACTTAAACAACATTTCGAACATTGCCTATTCTGACAATTAAAACATCCAATCAAAAGGGTCAGTAAAGTGTTATAGAGGAAACAGATGTTCTAATTAGGTCAATAAAACTAATACAAGCATGCTACCCTAACACGATAAATACAGCAATAACCTTTATTAAGTGAAGAAGTGGTGGGTTGTTCAGTTCCAAAACCTGATTATATTAGTGATAAACACACCCCATGAAGTTTAATTACTTACACTAAAGTGTACTTTTTTCTTCTCGTGATTTAGAAAACATTTAAAGAACTGCAAGAAATCTGGTCTAATTTGTTCTACTCCCTTCTATAACAGGGTGACCCTGTTTACACATTTCCAAAATGAAGTTCAGTCTCAAGAGAAAGGTTAAACAAACAAAAAGCCAATCTTAAAAGAGATCTAGCTGCTAATCTAAGTAGTTTAGGTTCTCTGTTATTAACCCAAACACTTCTTTTAAGATTGCTATGGCAAGAACACTTCACAAATCTCTTTACAGGAAATTGGAGGAAAACTGAAGTCATTATGACCCTCATTAACAGAAGGAAAAGACAATGATCGATCAGTTTGTTTGAAAAGACTCATTAAAGGCATTTAAGCTAATTGTAAAACAGGTACAATAGTTAATTAATGAATTCCCTCAATCTGGCAGTGCAGGGAGAAGGTTACCCTAGGTGAAGGAATTAAGCAGAGATAAATTTTGAATACTGCATAACATACTTCAGTCCCCAATTTAAACTTTTTCTCAAAGTATTTATTCTCCTTCCAATCACTAAAGGGTAATATTGGAAGTTAGTACATCAGCTGATTTACTTTTGTTTGAGAATAATCAATTCTTTCCAGATCTATTCAAAACAATATGAATTCAAAAGTGAATTTGACAAATTAAGGCCCCAGTCCTGCAAACACTTATAGCCCAATGAACTCAAGGGGATGACTATTCACATATGTAAAGTTATTCATACCTACTAAATGTTTGCAAATTTTAATTTGTAATACAAAACCAATGCAACACTCAACACAGATCATTCTAATAGAATTCCTAGGGATAATTCAAGAATTACACATTTATAAATCCCCACATGTATTTAAATTACTAGAAAAGGTCACTTGTCCAAGCCCAGTATTTGAAAACTTTACTAGTTCTGAAGGTATCTGTATTTATCCAAAGATCTGTTAGCCCCGATATGTCATAAGATATAACATCATTCTAAATCATTATCTTACTTTTGTTCTCCACACTTGAATTCTGACATTTTTTTACTAACTGAACACCCTCTTGGTTCTTTCATCAAGAGAAAGGGTAAATAGTGCAGAATTCACTTCATCTACACCATTTTTTTTTTAATATTATAAGTATGGCTTCGGATTTTATCTTTTAACTGATAAACACTAATTTAAAAACCTTGATACAAAAAAAAAAAATAAAAATCAGTATTTACCTAACAAACAGCAGAAACATTTACTCAATTTGCGCAGTTTATTTATATAGACGATATCCCTGCTCTCTAGCTTGTATCGAAAGGCTTGTCTACACAGAGAAGCAATGCGGACTACAAGCGTGTGATTTCTAAAGCACCCTAACGTGTTGCGCATTAATTGATCTGTGTAGACCCTGATGGTGCGCACTAAAGGTTCCCTAGTGTGCTTTACTATAGTGCTGTTTGAAACACATATATATAATAGATAGATAGATAGATAGATAGATAGATAGATAGATAGATAGATAGATAGATAGATAGATAGATAGATAGATAGATAGATAGATAGATAGATAGAGAAGGCTCCCAAATCCCCCTATTTTTGGACTAATTATAAGCTTTCTTTGCTTCTTCCTTATGGCACTGAAAGATTTCTAGCATCTTGTAAATCATTGGTTGGTTGATACTTGTTACAAAATTGTGAATATAAAAGTTAATAAATATAAAGTTAATAATAAAATATATTGCCATTTTTCTCTTTGAAAAATGGGCTTACTGCCCCCCATGAAAGAGACAGCCTTAGATGTAAAACATTAATCACCAACTTAAGCAGTTTACAATATATCAGCTGTTAAAATCAGTATGAATTTAAATGGGAACAGAAAGGAAGTTGATAATCCGAATGATAGGATTTTAATGCCCAATATCTTGAAAACTGACATAAGTAAAAATGAATAAATCATAATGCTATAAGACAGGGGGTTTCAGCTTTTCAATGGCATATAATTGTTTCTCCTCCTAATGGTTAGCAACGTATCAGAACATAAAACTCTCACTAGACCTTCAATTTACAAATGCTTTTCTGGTCACTATGCTGGCAGTGTTTAGGGCAGATATAATATGCAGGGGAGAGGGGAGCTGGAAAAGAGAAGATATGAAATCTCAAGAAGCAGCAAGAAGACTAGATGTACTTTACAAGGGAAGATTAATAAGAAAACAGAAGATACACAATAAAAGACAAAAAGGAAACGTATCCTACCTAAAACAATATACAAAAAAATATTGAGCCACACAAGTGTAGATAAGTAACATCCCCATGTAGATAGGGAAATAAAGAAAAAGTAAGCAACTTGCCTAGGAGTCATTAGTGGATTAGGTTTAAGAACTGGAGTCCAGAGATTTTTTTTTTTTTTTGGTTGGGGAGGTGGTGTTCTAGAGGAGACATTGGCAGCATAACAGAATGCCTGGATGATACTGGAATATCAGTTATTATGCCTATAGCCAAAAGTACCCGTAAGGCCTTTGTAACAGCCTTGGCATAACTAGACTGACCAGGAGAGGAGGGGGAGTGACCACAAGAATTGAGCATGATCCTGCACCGTTCGGTCTTGCTTTTTTCAAACCGCTGAAGTATCTATATTTGACTTCTGGTGTATGTCTGTAAGACCCATGCGTCAGTCCCATGAGACAGCAAACGCTGCAAAAACACATCTGTATAATTAAGGGTTTGAAACGTCTTGCTCAGCGGTTATTGGTGATTGACAAGTTTTGTGACATTTGGAACATAAAAAGGGAAAGAGATCTGAGTGATTTTGGATTTGACCTTCTGGACATCTCTTGGAATCCCCAGACACAGGTGGATAGCTGGCCACTTGAATCTTGTCGTTTGTCCACTCGAGACCCATGGGTAAATATTGTCTGGGGGCACTCTAACCCTGTTGCATATTTGTGTGTGCTTGAGAGCTAATAAAATTGTAAGTTAAGAAGAATACACTCGGGGCTTGTGCCAATCTTCAATCAGACAGCTGCGCTGTGTCTCCCCCCCACCCCCCCTTTGATTTGTTCCTGACACTGCTTTGCAAAGAATACAGTTACCCCAAGCTTTGGGTTGAGAGAACCTTGGGTAACAGGAGGTTCATTATGCCATATTTTACAAACCTGGGTGCTTAAATTTAGGCATCTAAATAAGTGGCTTGATTTTTCAGAGGTGATGAGTCCCTAGAGATCCTACTTAATCAGCATACACATCTCCCCTGACTTTAGCAGAACTCAGTTGCACAAATATAAATTAAGACAAAATTTGGACCCCAAAACAGATTCTGCTCAAAGAACTAGTATTTACTGAAGTTCCCCTACAACTCTTCCCCTCTCTCCATCTTTTCAGCAAGTTTTTGTGGCTTGCACTACTACAAAAGAGCTCAAAAAACGGTTTATAGTAAAGTAGGGGGAATGAAATTCATTCACCAAAGCAAATTAAACAATGATCATCTGCCTCTGTTATCTTAGATAAATGAAAGGGGTCCTTGGTCCATGATTAGAGGTCCTAGATGATATAAATAATAAATAACTTAAAACTATGGATGGAATCCTGATCCTGCTTAAGTCAGTGGTAAAATCCTGTTTTAGCCATTGCATTCCTGGTGCAGAGACCAACTCGTGACTATGGTGGAAACATAAGAAACCTTTAAAAAAAAAAAAAAACCTGTATGCTAAATGACAGTATTCACATTAACGACAAAATAATACAACATACACCACAAAACAATTAAAGTCTAGCAAAAAATGAAACAAAATACTCCAGGCACGAACACTTAGGGAAGACGCTACTTACACCTATGGGAAAGCTTTTTCTGTCAGCACAAGTACTCCACCTCCCCAAGAAGTGGTAGCTATGTCAACAGAAGCCTGTAAAACTATGTCACTGAGCCACAATTATATTGACATAAGTTCCTAGGGTAGACCAAGCCTGAGCCACGAGGCCTTCGCAGTGTCCCAACTGCTGCTGTTCTAGACACTCCCAAAGCTTTTTGACTAGAGGAGATGCATATCCCAAAAGTGGGAATATACAGAATCAATGCTCAAAAAATTAATATTTTTAAATTGCCAACACGGATTTATTAAAGCTGATCACCACATTGAAGATTAATAGCCATGGCCACTGCTGTGACTTTTGCAGAGTTGTTTATGCTAATGAGTATGTAGCTCCAAGAAAAACAAAAACGTCTTAACTTAAGGCCCAGCAATATTAATACTCTTATTTAAAAATAATCCACTCGAAGGACTTGCTTGCAAGCACGCCCATTGATGGAAAGGGGTAAATGGAATATATTAATAGAACAAACTTATGCAAAAGGCTAATAAAATGTGGTTGATGTGCGGTTTTTTTCCTTTTCCATTTTCAATATGGATTTGTGTTACTTTTGTACTGGCTAAATGCTAATGTGTCCGTTCGTAATGTGATGTCTCTCTTACCACGGACATTAACAGATCGCCTTATTAGTTTACTTTGTTGGAGAAATATATTATATTTGGACACAGGAACTGCTGCATGTCCTTGATTTTATTACACTGTACTACCAGGCACTGCTGAACAGGGAGATAATTCACCAACTACCTTGGAGCATTATTCATTTAATCATTTCTAAAATCTGTTTTTGTTGTTTTTGTTGTTTTTCTCCTCTGCTTTCTAATGTTCCTTTCTCATCAAACCACCTTCTTGTCATGAACCAACATATCTATTCCCTGCCCTCTTGATCCTCAGAGTAGATTTAGCTACTAGCTCCTCTCTCCCCTCATCTATTCCCCAGAGTGATTGCCTAGAGTTACTATCCCTACATACTATATGTGCTACCTGTCATGTCACTGAGCCCAAGTCTGATATATTTGGGAAACTTCAAATTTTGTTTTCTTCCTGAAGGGAAAATTGTGGAACAATACATACAAATCTTCCTTCCTCCCACAAATCTATGGCCTTGTCTACACTGGCAAGTTTCTGTGCAGTAAAGCAGCTTTCTGCAGTGTAACTCCCAAGGTGTACACACTGCCAAGCCACTTAGTGCACGCAAACTGTGCAGTTGTAGCGCTGTAAAAAAAAAAAGCCACCCCGACTAGAGGCGTACAGCTTTCAGTGCCGGGGGTACAGTGCTGCGGTGCCAGTGTAGACACCCTGGTCAATTACAGTGCTGTGATTGGCCTCCGGGAGGTGTTCCACAATGCCTGTTCTCACTTCTCTGGTCATCAATTTGAACTCTACTGCCCTGCCCTCAGGTGATTAACCGTGAGCCCCACCCCTTAAATTCCTTGGGAATTTTGAAAACCTCCTTCCTGTATGCTCGGTGACACGTGCAGTGGTCTCAGCGCATCTTTCCAGGTGACCATGCTTGCTCCACGCACCAGACAATCCCAGGCTTGGAGCAATGCCAAGCTGCTGGACCTCATCAGCATTTGGGGAGAGGAGGCTGTCCAGTCCCAGCTGCGCTCCAGCTGTAGAAATTAGAATACCTATAGACAGATTTCACGATGCATGACAGAAAGGGGCCATGACCGGGACACACTGCAGTGCAGGTCAAAGTGAAGGAGCTGCGGAATGCTTACCACAAGGCGCGGGAGGCAAACTGTCGCTCCGGTGCTATGCCCACAAGCTGCCTGTTATACAAAGAGCTGGACACGATACTCAGTAGTGACCCCACCTCCACTGTGAAGGCCACTGTGGATACTTCGGTGGCTCACGTGCCAGTCGAGAGTGGACTGAACCAGAGGAGAAAATCTTGGACGAGGATGTGGAAGAGGAGGGGGACCCAGAGGTAGAGGACGACTTGGAGATCAGAGATGCATGCAGCCAGGAGCTCTTCTCTACTCCAGAAGAGGTTAGCTAGTCACAGCTGTCGGAGTTTGGCAAAGCGCAAACAAGAGAGGTAAGTGGCTTTGATTTTGGGAATCACTGAAGCGAGTTGTTGGGAGCAGGCGGGTTGCAGAAAGCAGGCCTGTATCTGTATGATGCAAGTACCACCACATGCCTAGTCTGAGCAGTGGAACAGGGTGTTGATTGACGCCCTCATTTCACGGAAATCTGCCTCAGATCTCCATGAAACTCTCATGGAGATACTGGGCAATCCACTGCTGCAGGTTCTTTGGCAGAGCTGTTTTGTTTCTTGCCCTGTGCAGAGGAACTTTCCCGCACCACTCTGCCGTCACTGGGGGAGGCTAACCATTGCTGCACACAGGCGAGCCGCATAAGGGCCAGGGCTGAAGCTGCAGTCTTTGAGAAGATCCTCCCTTGATTCCTTACTCACCCTCTGCAGCGAGATATCTTCCCTAATGAACACAGCCTGTGGAAAATGTGGGGACAGTAATGATTATAAGGTCCCCTACAATGCTGGCTCTCCCCAAGAGCCATGTGCCCAGTGTACAGTACGGTCCTGGAACATTGATTTCCCCTGCCCCTGTGGTTACTCACCATTTTGGGGACCTTGTGGCTTATGTGTGCTTGCCGGGGGTCAGCCAGTTAGTGACAGGTATGTGAATAGTGGCTGTGTTTTAAATCACTGAATCAGTGGTCTGTGTGTTGCAAACAATACTGCTTCTGTAAAATGTTGCAGTTTGGCTTTACACATATGACCTTGGGAGCCCAGCCTCCCTCTTTGTTATCGCTGGCTGAACAGCTGAGCAGAATTAGAAAGCAGCCACAAAGAAGTAAAGAGGACTTTCTGTGTAATATCATGATGCACTCTGCAGCCGAAAAACAAGAATTGAAGGAGAGGCAGGACAGCAAGTAGAGGGACCGAAAGGAGAACACGGCACGCCAGAACAAAGCTGCAGAGCAGCTCTTAAACGTTATGGAGCGCCAAGCAGACATGCTCCAGGTGCTACTAGCACTGCAAACTGAGCCGCTCCACGCCCGCGCTCCCCTGCAGCCTCTGTTGCAAAAAACTCTTTCCCATGCGCCCCCAGACACCGCCAGCACACTCTTATCAACCTCCTGGCTCCAGTCTGTACCTGCTGCATTACATTCCTCCCCCGTCACAATCCAGCCCTGCAGACTCCCAGTACCCATTGCTCTCAACACCCGTCCCTCTGCTGTTTAGCCCTGCTGAAGTACAGTACCCGCTGCATTATACTCCAAAGGACAAGGTTGCATATGATACCTGGACATCTGGGATGCTTAAAGATGTGTGTGACACCGCCTCCTCCTGGGACCCTCCCTTCTCCCATCCTCTACAATGATGATGTGTTTTTTTTTTTTGTTTGTCTCTCTCCTCCGGTTGTTGTTTTTTAACAAAAGAATTGTTTTGGTTTGAAAGCAATCTTTATTCCATTAATTGAAAGCAAATAGAGCCCTGCAAAGCAACAGGCAATTTTCTTAAACCTTCATAGTGCATCATCTGCACTAATCACAATCACCTCCTAGCATTACAAGCATGGTACTCCCGAGCATAACAACAAATATTAGTGTCTTTCAGCTTCAAATTGCTGCCTCAAGGGATCCCTGATCATTATGACCCTGCGCTGCGCCCCTCTAATAGCCCAAGTCTCTGGCTATTCAAATTCAGCCTCCAGGCGCTGAATCTCAGTGGTCCAGCCCTGAGTGAATCTTTCACCCTTCCCTTCACAAATATTATGGAACGTACAACACAAGGCTATAAGCATAGAAATATTGTCATCGGCCAGGTCCAGCCTCCCATATAGGCAGCGCCAGCAGGCCTTTAAACAGCCAAAAGCACACTCAACAGTCGCTCTGCACTTGCTCATTCTGTTGTTGAACTGCTCCTTGCTGCTGTCAAGGTTCCCCGTGTATGGCTTCATATGCCACGGCATTAAGGGGTAGGCAGGGTCTCCCAGGATCACAATGAGCATTTCAACTTCCCCTACAGTGATCTTCTGGTCCGGGAAGAAAGTCCTTGCTTGCAGCTTCCCAAACAGGCCAGTGTTCCGAAAGATGTGTGTGTCATACACCTTTCCAGACCAGCCTGTGTTAATGTCCATGAAATGCCCACAATGATCCACAAGTGCCTGGAGAACCATTAAGATATACCCCTTCCAATTAACGTACTCGGTTGCTAGGCGGTCTGGTGCCAGAATTGGAATATGCGTGCCATCTATCGCCCCTCCGCAGTTAGGGAAGTAAATTTGTGCAAAGCCATCCACAATGTTACGCATGTTGCCCAGAGTCACAGTCTTTCAGAGCAGGATGTGATTAATGGCCCTGCAGACTTCCATCAACACAAGTCCAAAGGTAGACTTTCCCACTCTGACCAATCAATAGCCATCTGGGATAGCCAGCTTCCACAGTGCAATCACCACACGCTTCTCCAGCAACAGAGCAGCTCTCATTCTCTTGTCCTTGCACCGCAGGGCTGGGATAGGCTCATCTCACAGTCCCATGAATGTGGCTTTCCTCATCTGAAAGTTCTGCAGCCACTGCTCAGCTTCCCAGACGTGCATGATGATGTGATTCCACCACTCAGTGCTTGTTTCATGAGCCCAAAAGCAGCGATCCACTGTGGTCAGCACCTCCATGAATGCCACAAGCAAACTTGTGTCATAGCTACTACACATGGCAAGATCAATGTCAAACTCCTCTTGCCTTTGTAGTTTAAGGAATAACTCCACTGCCACTTGTAATGTGTTAGTGAGAGCGAGCAGCATATTGGTCAATAGTTTAGGATCCATTCCTGCAGACCTAAGAGGCAGAGCGTGGAGTACACAAACCGTTGAAAGAACACCAAATGCAGACGTAAGCACAGGGATTGCTGGGATGCAAAGCAATGCATCACGGGGCATTGGGACAGGACCCAGGATGCCCCGCAACCCCCTCCATCTTCCTACAATTCTTGGCGGCACAAGAGGAAGAAATACTCTGTGGGATAGCTGCCCAGAGTACACTGCTCCGAATACCGCTGCAAGTGCCACAAGCATAGAATCATAGAATATCAGGGTTGGAAGGGACCTCAGGAGGTCATCTAGTCCAACCCCCTGCTCAAAGCAGGACCAATTCCCAAACAAATCATCCCAGCCAGGGCTTTGTCAAGCCGGGCCTTAAAAACCTCCAAGGAAGGAGACTCCACCACCTCCCTAGGTAACGCATTCCAGTGCTTCACCACCCTCCTAGTGAAATAGTGTTTCCTAATATCCAACCTGGACCTCCCCCACTGCAACTTGAGACCATTGCTCCTTGTTCTGTCATCTGCCACCACTGAGAACAGCCGAGCTCCATCCTCTTTGGAACCCCCCTTCAGGTAGTTGAAGGCTGCTATCAAATCCCCCTTCATTTCTTCTCTTCTGGAGACTAAACAATCCCAGTTCCCTCAGCCTCTCCTCATAAGTCATGTGCCCCAGACCCCTAATCATTTTTGTTGCCCTCCGCTGGACTCTCCAATTTTTCCACATCCTTCTTGTAGTGTGGGGCCCAAAACTGGACACAGCATTCCAGATGAGGCCTCACCAATGTCGAATAAAGGGGAACGATCACGTTCCTCGATCTGCTGGCAATGCCCCTACTTATACAGCCCAAAATGCCATTAGCCTTCTTGGCAACAAGAGCACACTGTTGACTCATATCCAGCTTCTCGTCCACTGTGACCCCCTAGGTCCTTTTCTGCAGAACTGCTACCTAGCCATTCGGTCCCTAGTCTGTAGCAGTGCATGGGATTCTTCCGTCCTAAGTGCAGGACTCTGCACTTGTCCTTGTTGAACCTCATCAGATTTTTTTTTGGCCCAATCCTCTAATTTGAACATGCTATTGCGCAGGCAGCTGACAGCGTGAACACACAACAACAGTTTCCCCTCAGTGTTCTCTGAGCAGCACTGTAACTGCCGGCGACGTAACTCTGCCAGTGTAGACATACCCTATGCCTTTTTATGTAATTTGCGGTAACCAAGAGTCTCAGATAGGGCATTTACATGGTTATTTTTAGGGGTGAGAAAGTTTAATATACTTGATAGCCAGCTGAAGTGTTAAAGGTAATGTTAGTGAAGCCTGTATCCATCATGACTGTGTACTGTGAAGTAAGCACTACTGACCTGAGATGTGTGCATACATACAAAAAAGGAAGGCAACTGTGTACTTTTGTCAGAAAATGCTATTCAGATCATTTCCATTTGAGTCACTCTTTGTGAGACCTGCTCCATCAGCATGATGCTCATCCTTGATTACTACAGAAACTGCAGATCAGAAACCAATGCAGAGGATGTAGCATGTGTTACACCTACCGCCATACAACCTACGGTGGCAGAGACAGTCTCTTGTTTGACAGTGCCAAATTATTCTCCCTTGCCCCCTATTGTCTTTACAAAATGCCCTTAGCTACACTTGTTCAACCCCTGTGAGTGCAAATCAGCGAGGGGAGCAAGGACAAAAGAGCCATTCATCTGGTGCATTCAACTGGCCATTCCTTTTTCAAGGAAAGGATAAAATATTCAGCTATATAGGCAGAAAACACACCAACCTGAAAACAAAATCTCCAGACTGAGGGGAGGCACATAGGTGACCAAGAGTCCTGCAAGAAGATATCTTCCAAGAAGCAGAAATACAGGGTAAGTAATTTCCCCTTCATTAGCCTCAGTGCAACCTTACTGCTGACCTACTACAACTCTTCACAGGGGCAGCTGTTAGTAGAGACAATTACAGTGTTACAAACTCTCATACATTTATTGCCTATTAAATAAAAGATTCTGCAGCTCATTAGCTATGTCCTGAAGTATGTAGTCCCCAGAAAGTGTTAAGATTACATCTTCAAGAATGAAGCTCTTTCTGGAAAAATCAGAATATTACATCAAGTTCTGACCTTCTGATACTTACACTGGCTGGGTCTTCCCCTCTCTGTACATACAGAGCATTTCCACTGCTGTCAGCCTCAAAACATATTCAACAATGAAGTAGCCTAGCCTGATCTAAAAGGGACAAGTCCCACTAACCAATATGCCAACACTAAAAATCGATCAACACATTAATACAACATTCAAACTCACTTCTAAATAGAGTGTAAAAATCATTCCAGCAATTACTCCAGAGTCCTTACATTAGCTTTTACCACTACTTGGGTCTTCATCAGGGTTTGAACCCAAAACCCTCAGATCCACAGCTCAGACCACTTCCGCTGCAGTTATAATAGTAACTGCTACAGGAAAAGTTATCCTCTACCAGCACCACATACACTTTGCCAGTGGGTTACACAAGTATTTTTGAGGCAGCAGTGGAACCTGGGACAGCACTGGAATCTTGGGCATAAAAATTCTTGATTCTGTTTCTTGGAGCAGAGTGTGGTCTCATGGTAACAGACAACACAATCAGGCATAAAATACACCCCTGTTTAACTCATCTATGGGGAATGAAGCTGGAATGTAAAAGCATATGCCTCTATCAGCGAATTAAAAAAATCATGTCTGTTAGACACACAACAGAAGAGTCAACTCTTTACATAAGTTCTAGCCATTAGACTAGATGGTGACAGAACCAAGCTGTGTTACACAATAGGTTACACAAACACAATTTGGAGTGTTCTTTCTGAGGCACTCTGGCGAAGTAGGTGAGAATAATCTGTTGTATTGGAGAGCTGAGTTCTATTCCTAACACTGACTGAAGTGACTTTGTACAAGCTCTCAGTTACCCTAGCTATAAAATATGTGAATGGTAGTTACCCCTAAAGGTATTAATATGTGGCCATAGTTAATACTAAGGATTCTAACTAAAATATATTAACAGCATTCAGTGGAAGAGCTGAGACTAGAATTCATGGTGTCCTGACTTGCAGCTCAGTGCATATTCCTCAAAGGTTCAGGGCATTACATGTGGTTGGTTGGTCTCACTCTTTTCCCTCTCTCCCTCCAAAACTACATGAAGCCAAAAGGTTATGATGTTTCCATGAGAGCTCCTGCAGCAGAGGGCAAAATCATGCTGCTTTGTAATAAGTTTTGCCGACCACAAGACCGTAATCCTGGCGCGAAGGAGCGGGAGTACCGCCGGTAGCGGCTGCTCCGCGATCAGCTCCGACGGGCGGCTGCGCGATGGCGAGGTGCTGGCGATCGACGCCTGGGACTGCGGGAGCGGTGCCACAGCGAGGTCCGGGAACAAGACGAAGGACAGGAATGGCGTCGATGCCCATACTGCGACGGGTTACGGTAGCCTCTCAGAGACAAGGACCTCCGGTGCGGTCTGTCCCTGTCTCAACGGGGCACGCTCTCATCAAGAGGTCTACAGTCCCTCGAGGCAGAGCAGTGCCTGGAACCCCTGTCAGTCGGAACCCAGCCAGACAACCTGGTGGGGGTTGACAGGGACCAGCACGGACTGCACACGGGGCGGTCGCTGAGTGGCAAATGGCATCGGGAACATTCCCTAGACCGCGAACGGTACCGGCCAGGCGGTGACTGCGGAGATCCAAACAGTGGCTTGCCTCTGGACCGGGAAGCCAACGGTAGCAGTGCCCCTGGTACCAGCAGAGACATAACGTCCTGGGCCGCTTGCAGGGTCTCCGGCATGGAGGGCACCCGGACATCCAGGGAGGTCGGCACCAAGTGGGCCGGGCTGCTCCACTCAACCTGAGTCGGAGGCTGACAAGGATCAAGAACTGCCCAACGTGGGTCTAGTCTCTCCCCCGGTCTTGTTCTGGTGTCTCAGCGGAGAAGACCTCTTCTTAGCCTTTTTGGCGTGCCCCGCGGATGGGGAGTGGTGCTGACTGGTGGAAGGCACTAAAGGGTCACCGTGCACTGACACCGCGGTACTTGGTGCTGACTCGGAGCGGTGCACCAGAGTAAATGCCGACTCCAGCAGAATGGCTCTGAGCCAAATGTCCCTTTCCTTCTTGGCCCGAGGCTTTAAGGATCTGCAAATGTTGCAGAGATCACTGAGATGGGTTTTCCCCAGACAATGTGAACAGTCTGCCTGCAGATCACTCTCTGGCACCGGCCACCTGCAAGTGTCGCACGACTTAAACCCCAGGGCATGTCCCGACCCGGGAGCACTAAATTAAACAAATGCTAAACTAAACTACTTTAACTACGGGTACTACTAACTATGAATGAACAAGAGTTCAAGAGGAAAGCTGGAGCCAAGCTGGAGCAGAGCATTGTGACGCACCTTCACTGCAGGCAAGAAGGAACTGAGGTTGGGGGGAGCACGCAGCACCCCTTATATCGCACCATAGAGGCACCACTCCAGGGGTTGCTGGGGCGCTCCCCTATGGGTACTGCTAGGGGAAAAATTTCCGGCTCCGGTGCACATGGCGAGCACGCACACCTATTGTGGAATGGACATGAGCAATCACTCGAAGAAGAACAAATGTCAGGACCCCATTGCACTAAATACTGTACAAAAAACTTGAAAAGTAACAATCCCTGCCCCCATTCATGCAATATGCATGTGTGTCTGATCTAGTTCCACTAAGCTTTTTATTTTATTTTTGTAACTTAAAAAGTAGCAGATTGCATGTTGTACCATGATGCAAACTGATGTTAAACAACTAAAACTGCAATCTCAGAAAGCCTACTGTGTCTCTTCTGTAGTCTTTGGATTTCATGAAGGTCAGTTGTTACTTAAACTCCTTGGTGTCAGTAGTCAATTTCCTGGTGTGAAGTTCAGCGCATACAATGGATGCATTAGGAAGGAACAGCACAGAAGGATTAAGACCCTATCACTTTTCATTTTTCCAAGTTTCAGCATTAAGCAGCTATAAAGCCCAAAAACTATTATCTTACAGGGAAGTGCCAGTTAATTACGTCTTTATCAGAATTCTTTACACTCAACTTGCTTGAAAGATGAAAGTCAGAGCCTGCATATAAATGCAAACTATTAAAGATGAGCCAAATGTTCAGTGTTTAAAATACATTTTCTTGAAAAGAGTCACACACAAAAAAGAATAGTACAAGCACTAATACTGTGGAACATTTAAGGGAAAAAATATACTATTTATTTTTAAATGGACAGAACCTACTACACCTTGAATTTTGGGGAAGTTCATATCACAAGTAGCAGGCTCACCTCTTATTTATAAAATGACATAGATGTACATGACACTTGACAGAGAACCAAATCCCAGCTCCAAGGAGCTTAGAGTCTTGTAACCTAATTCTTCAGCCCTTAGTGATAAGAGTCTCCTACTGACTCAGAGGACTAAGGGCTGTAGGACAGGGCACCAATTTACTATGAACAGTAAGCAGTGACAAAACCCTAAGATAGGGAGGAGAAACAAAAAGAAAAAAAATCTGCAAGAATACTGAAGGATTTGAATCAATTATTTCTGAGATTTGAGGATGGAAGACTCTAGGTATAATTTTTTCAAGCTTTCTGTCTTTTCTTTAGCAGTGGAAAGCTTGCAGAAAGTAGTCAACTTTTGAGACAGGACTTGATGTAATAAAGAAGCTTATATGATGCATAGTTAGGAAGTGACTGTTCTAATCACAGGGCAGTGTGAAATGAGACAAAGGGTCATGAACTGGAGAAGAGAAAGGGAGAATTAAGGAGAGAGGGAATAAGTGGCTACATTAAATAATGGATATACAGTTAGAATAATTCCAATTAATTTTCATGAATTGAAATGACTAAAATTTAAACCCTTCTAAAAGTGTTTTGGAATAAATGCAAGAAAATAGCTTATGATTTAAAGATTATATTTTTCTTCAAGTGAGAAGAGATGTGCATTGGAAAGCCATCATCATATTTTCATAATAGAACTTCATGTATTTGGGTAAGCAAATATTGAAAGAACTTTCACAATTGAAATAAAGAATAACTCCAATTTTTTAGGAGTCTGGATGCACTTTGCCTTAATCCAGCCCTATCTCTAGAGCAGTGGTTCCCAACCTTTCCAGACTACTGTACCCCTTTTCAGGGGTCTGATTTGTCTTGCGTACCCTCAAGTGTCACCTCACTTAAAAACTACTTTTTTACAAAATCAGACATAAAAATACAAGAGAGTCACAGCCACACTATTACTGAACAACTCCTTACTTTCTAATTTTTATCATAAATTATCAAATAAAATCAACTGGAATAAAATAAAATCAACTGTACATCTCAGTGTACAGTATATAGAGTACTAGAAACAAGTCATTGCCTGTGGTCAATTTTAAGGTATGTCTAGGGTGACCAGACAGCAATTGTGAAAACTCGGGACAGGGGGTGGGGGGGGGGTAATAGGAACCTATATAAGAAAAAGACCCAAAAATCGGGACTGTCCCTGTAAAATTGGGACATCTGGTCACCCTAGGTATGTCTTCACTACCAACATTAAAGCACAGCAACGCTTTAACGTGGCTGTGTAGTCGCTGCACCAGCGCTGAGAGAAAGAGAGCTCTCCCAGTGCTGTAAAAAAAACAAATGCCCCCATGAGGGGAGTAGCTCCCAGCGCTGGTGCACTGCCTACACTGCCACTTTATAGCGCTGAAACTTGCATACCCCCAGGAAAGCTCTACGTACTCTTGGTTGAGAACCACTGCTCTAGAGCATAAAATGATAGACAGTAGGAAACAGCGTCAACTTACTGAGGGTATTTCTTCAACTGTAGAATTATCCCTGCTTCTTACCATGGTGTCGCCCCTCCCTGGGCTCTTTCTATGCTTGAACACTGAACACGCCCCCAACCAGGCTGGGCTCCTGATTCCTTCCCCTCAAACTGCTCTCCTCATAGTGCCAGCTCACACCCAAACCTGGTTCAAGGGCCGGTAGAGGGAGGAGGTGGGGCAGCAGCAAAAGCTGCCACTGCAGAACAGGGCATCAGCAGCTCAGTCTCTCTGCTGCCAGCTCAGCCCTCCAGGCCACCCCTGCTTTGTAATCAGAGAGGGTGGGGAAGGGACAGGCTGAGAAGAAGCCAAGGGGAGTGCCACACAGAAGCCTTTGCCAACCCAGCAGCCCCACCTCGCCACCCACCTGCTGATCACAGATGCATTGAACAGCAGCCTCCAACTGCTCCCTCCCATCCAGGTAGTGGCTGAAAGTTGTGGAGGAGGGGGCCCAGCCCCACCTCCCCCCAAAAGCAGAAAGGAAGGTGTCACTCTTAACCCTTACATAAAACTTAGGTCCATGCCAAATACCAGGAGTCTACTTGTGGCCGAGTTCCTACAAGATGCTGAGGTGCTTAACAGGAACTGGGATAACTCTGCCCTTATCAGAGTCAAGTCCCAAGCATAAGTAAAGCAGGCAGGATTTGGCCGTTTTACAAATGTCTCCAATAACATTAAAATCAGAAAAACAAGCTGTAGTCCACACCAGAAACATAACAAAACCATGAAAACTGTAACAATATATTAAGCTAACCATCTCTATACATTACAAATGTATTCCCTGCTTCCCATGATTTTTTTTTTTTTAAATGTTGTTTCAAGCCTTTGTTGAAAAAAATAAAAGATTTAAAATCCCACCCTCTCTCCAGCCTGGTATTCTTTCCCCCCTGCATTATTTATACTGCTTGTCTGTTTTCTAAAAGAGGCAAGAAAAACAAAGAACATTATAACACCAGATTTAACACTACTTTGACTCCCTACCTGTCTCCCAGTAAAATAAAAAAATATAAAATTCAGTCAAGAAATCTAACCCAAACCCATAGAACCAAAAACATAATTAAATTTGAAAACAGAAGGAAAAAGGGTTTAAAAATGCAAGCAAGACTTATTTATCCGCTGATGTATCAAATGGATATAAAGGGGAGAGTTGAATAGTCAATCACCCTGTTATGCAAATATATAACTCATATTATAAATAAGTACGTTTCATGGTTTTCTATGATATATAGAAAGCTAAAGTATTACACACAATGCTGGAAGCAACTATTAACATACTGCATTCTAAGATCCTGTTTAAAGTTGTTTATAAGTTTGCCAAACTTTGACCATTTGGGCAGATATTTTCTGTACCAGGTGTCTTCTTCAGACTGAATATTTTGTGGAAGAAATCAGCCAAATGGTTCAGCTGCTTACACAAAGAAGACTAGAGGAAAAACGTCCGAGTTAAATTCTGGCAACCCTTTTTTTGAACAGCTCTAGCAATACATGCTTTGAAGCATGGATTTGAAATTTGGCAAGGATTGGCCTGTGTGGCAGGATGTGCCTTTTGACATCCTATAAAATCTGCCCAAATTCGGCCAAGAGCCTTTGGAAAAAAAAAAAAAAATAGTTTGCACATCCTCTGTAGAGACTTCTTAGATGTTAACACCCTAAACCCCCGAAAATTCCATTCATGCTGAGCATGTTCCAGCCTCTCACAGCTTGTGTGTATGACTGGCCTGTGCATGCATTGCACCAGCCCACAAAGCAACTAAACGTGATCTAGCCCAGGACTACATTTGCCCTGTAATTGCTGTTCCAGGCTGGGCATTGGAACTGGGTGCAGGGAGACTGTCTCTCCTGCGGTTTCAGTGACCTCCCTGCTGGTGCCCGGGCAGCATGGAGGAGGAACAGAAAGTGTATAGTAGTATAAAAAGGCAAAGGTCACTTAGCTATTTATTTCTTGTGAAATATTTAGGATTATCCTTCAAGTACTGCACAGATTTATCAGTTCAGGTTTTGTCTCTATTTTTATGTGCTCCATTTGCATACTACTGCATAATCATTAAGTAAAAAAAGCTGATGAAGCTAACAGGATTATAAGGAAATGCTAGTTAATTCCTCAATAAGGAAAAAAAAGCCTGTTTAAAGTATATGCAGTGCTAACAAACATTATACATATTAGATTTTTTTCCCTTCCAACATAATAGACTGCCATTTTCTAAGCACTATCCCTTCTTGAAAAAAAGCACTTTGTTCATGCAACACTGGGCCAAAAGTATACAAAACGTCAAGTTCTTACTGAAATATATGGACCTGCTTACAGTGAATACCTAATTTAATCCTGCAGTAGGGTCTGTAACAAGGAGGATGTCTATTTGACATCTGTAGTATTGTATTAAGAAAACTCGGCTGACAGGATGCTACTGTAAACAAGATTTATCTCAGACAGTTGATTATAAATAATAAGCAAGCACAGCATGAAGTTACTGCATTGCAAATAAATTACTTCTACGAAAACTTTCAAAATACTCTTTAATAACTTTTTTAAAACTTCATGTTCAACATGTAAGGTGTTTACCATCCATGTTATAAAGAGTATTTGAGAGTTTAATGATCGTGTATTGGATTTTTTCCAATGTCTTCCTGCTACTTTTCACTTGTAGTTTCACAGATCTTAAAAAACTTACACCCACACACAAGCACATTGACAAGTCAGAGTCTGTAACTGATCTGTCAGATTGCACATAATTTGATTATTAAAAACCTTTAGGAAACACAGATTATTGGTGATGCAAAAAGTTGAATCAATATGAAAGTTTATCTGGTTACTTACCAACACAATTTTCTTGACATGCACAGGCAGACCATGCGTTAGATTTTATGCCATACAGTCCTGTTTTTAAATGGTTAATACCATATACTGAACAAACCAGAGACAAAACCAGATGTAGTTTTGTAGGGTATCACGGACGGGGGATGCTATCTTGACAAGTGCGCTGCTCCGCCCCTGCCGATCTGACTTGTGTGTGAGGTCACGCCAGCAGGGGCGGGGTCACACAAGGGGGGCTGTCCAACACCATTCCTAGAAGTACTGGAACATCCAGTATTCTGGGGATGCATGAGAGGCCACCCTACATTTGCATGCCATTTTGGCACACTGTTCCTTAAACATCTCTCAAAATGTACCTTTTACGTACTGGTGTACCACCATGACAAGATAGGATATAGCCTATCTGCATTTGGGCCTTTGATACCTTCGCTTATTTCTCACCACCTACAATAACCTCTCAAATATCTTTTTTTATTATTTCCAGTAAGCCTGTAGATAAAAAACTAAAAAGGTACAATAGATTTTATGGTTCAGGTATAAATTGCCCTTCTTGTGATATAATCATCTATAATTTATAATCAGGTGGTAAATAATTCTAAAATTACAATACCACATGCCTTAAAAATTGTAACTGCTTAATTTTTATGGAAAGGGTATTTTTGGAAAGGTTTCCAATTTTTTTCTGGAAAGCATATTCATATTGACCTATTTACATTCTTCACCAAAGAAAAACAGACCAAAACCTTATAAAGAGATGAATAATTGTTGTGGCACAGGACTGGGAATCAGGAAGTCTGGGTCCGATCCACTCACTATAGCAGTGTTTCTCAACCAGGGATGTGTGTACCCCTGGAAGTACGCAGAGGTCTTCCAGGGGGTACATCAACTCATCTAGATATTTGCCTAGTTTTACAACAGGTTACATGAAAAGCACTACGAAGTCAGTACAAACTAAAATTTCATACAGATAATGACTTGTTTAGACTGTACTACTCTATATACTATACACTGAAATGTAAGTACAGAATTTATATTCCAATTGATTTATTTTATAATTTATGATAAAAATGAGAAAGTAAGCACATTACTGAAAAATTGCTATGACATGTTCGTATTTTTACATCTGATTTTGTAAGCAAGTAGTTTTTAAGTGAGGTGAAACTTGGGGGTACGCAAGACAAATCCATCCCTTCAGTAGTCTGGAAAGGTTGAGATCCACTGCACTACAGCAGTGTTTTTCAAAGTTTGGGTCGTGACACAGTGCTGGGTCGCGGCACATAAGGCATTGGGTCACCTTGCTCAGCACCCTGGGACCCTAGTGGCTCTGGTCAGCACCGCCGACCAGGACGTTAAAAGTCCTGTTGGCGGTGCTGCCCAGCTAAGGCAGGCTAGTGCCTACCTGTTCCAGCACCGTGTTGCGCCCTGGACGTGGCCAGCAGCAGGTCCAGCTTCTAGGTAGGGGGGTCATGGGGTTCTGCGCGCTGCTCCCACCCCGAGCACTAGCTCTGCACTCCCATTGGCCAGTTCCCAGCCAATGGGAGCTCAGAGGGCAGTGCCTGAGGGCGAGAGCCACGCAGAGACGCTTGTACACCTCAGCCTATGAGCCGGACTTGCTGCTGGCCGCTTCCAGGGCGCAATGTGGTCCGCAGTGCCGGGATAGGCGGGAAGCCTGCCTCTGCACCCCGACTGCACCGCTGACCAGGAACCGCCAAAGGTAAGTCCGTGCCCCAACCCTGCGCCCCAATCCCCTGTCCCCCCTCCCCAAATCCTTCATCCCAGGCCTCACCCCAGAGCCTGCACCCCCAGCCCAGAGCCCTGACCCATACCCCAACCCCCTCCCTCAGCCCAGAGCCCCCTCTCACACCCTGAACCCCTCATTCCCGGCCTCACCCCACAGCCCTCCCCCCAAATTCTGCCCCAGCCTTGAGCCCTTCCCACACCCCAAGCCCCTCATCCCCAGCTCCATTGGGTCACAGGCATCAACAATTTTCTTCAACTAGGTCCTCAGAAAAAAAGTTTGAAAACCACTGCACTCTAGGACTTTGGGCAATATTTCTAACCCTCAGACTGTTAACTGATCACAAGTATTTCTGCGAAGGAGAAGGATTATGCTGTATCCATCTTTTATCTACATTAGACTCCTATGATGGAAGACAGTTACAGTCTGTGCTAACAGGCAACATGCAGAAAATAGTTAAGATTTTTTTTTTAAATGAGGGGGGGAAACTGATGGAAAGGCTTTCATATGTTCTCCAGCACAAACTCAGTCTCAGATGTGAGGCAAACAAAAGGAGTAGCAAACCAAGAGAAATTCTGCATTATGCCCATTGTGTGCCTGTTACTCTTTTTCAAGAATCCAGTTTAAATAATTGCAGCCTATTGCTGGAGTCAGATCCAATTGAGCTATTGCTAGTAATGAGAATACAAGTTGGAATTCACTCTCCCCAAAGGTTAAGTTTGGCTTCAAATCCGGAGGAAATGCAATATCCTACAGTAGAATCCAAAGTAGTTCAGCTTTCAGGGCATCACACTGTGGATGTAGACTGGCAGGGTCACTGTAGTAATTTCTGTAGTCTCCTACTCTATTATATTCCATCTAAACAGAAGCCAATAAAGGCTTCATACAAAGGTGAGAGAAGTATTAAACTCAGTGTCACAGACTGACATCCACAGCAACTGCATTTTTTACAGGAAATTACCAGGCACACAGAGACAGATCTTCACAAACCAAGGTTCATGAAAAGCATCAGTAAGCTTTCTTTTAGTCAAATTAATATGCTTAAAATGGTGTGTACATTAAAAAAAAGGGGGCTTTTTCTGTGCTTTTTGAGCACTGGCTTCCCAGTTCTTTAGAAAAGCAATTTTCTATTCTTTCTTAGAAATAAAAATATCCTATATTATACCCCAAAAGTTAACCTCTTCAGATGCTCAACCTATAATGGATTTGAGGAGGAGTCATGGTGAAGATAAACATGGGTTATAATACCTTACATAGCCTGGGGATTTTTAATGTTAGTCCCACATAAACTCATGTACATTCTCAGAGAGCCTGAAACAGTTGGGTGTCAGCTTTTTACATATGCAGGGAGCGAGCAGATCAAGAACTCTCTGCACAAAAACTTAACCATAGCCTTCGTGACCAGAAATTCAAGCAGGGGATTATGTCCCCAATCATTAAGGGCTAGTGTAATAGTGATAAAATGTGTACAGTCCTCAGAGCAACAGAAGATAGGATTCAGTTTACCTCAGCAGTTCCAGATAGGGTAACAGCAGTAGCAATTCTGGCGACGAAAGGAAGAGATCAAATACAGCAAGACATGGTTCATACAAACAATTAATGAGCTGCTAAAATAAAGTATTGGGTGCCAGGTGTATTCTATGTTTATGTTTCTCCTCTCTAAAGTAAGATATCACAGTATTTGGCTTTGTCTTTTACCTCCTATAATTTTTCATCACTTAACACCGATAAACCTGATCCACTAAAGACCACCCGTCTATTATGACAAATAAAACTGTGGATGATCCAAACCAGCTCTTTATTAATGTGTGAGCTGGGTTGAGAAGATGAGATAGAGGTTGAGAAATAAAAATAAGTAAATGCTGTCTTGGTCGTAATTTTACTGAAATATAAAGAAATGCCCCCTTCCTCACCTAGGGCTTGTCTACACCGTGCAGCAATGCAAACCACAGGGGATTTCAATTGTAGAATGCTCTGAAATGCTGCACTCTAATTCTAGACCCTGCTGATGTGCTCTAAAAGGTACTACATCAGTTCACACTATGTACCTTTTAGAAAAGAAAAACTAACTTTTCTACACAGTATTGTTCAAATGTTCAAAAAAATCACGAGGCAGCCCTCCCCAACACACAAAACATGAGATTGGATTAAAAATCATGTAATTAAAAAAAATTCAATTTCAGATTCTTCTTGTTTGTCTTATGATTTCAGGGGAAAGCCTGGGAACATAACTCCAGTGCTCCCTGAAGGCTCAGAAAACAAGGCGGCCAAATATTTTTTTTTTAAATGAAAGCTGAGATTCTCACATAATCACTTGTCTCCAGGAGCTGGGACTTATAAATACATAACATTTCTCAAGAGAGTCAGTGAAAATCACAAGAGTTGGCAACACTGTTGGAATGCTTTCTGCTTCCTCAAGCAGAGGGGATAAGGAGCCAACAAGAAAGGGAGCACACAACTAGGAGGGACAGCTCCACAGCATTATTATCCCGTCCACCAACATTGTGGAAGACCTCTGGCTAGGGAGGAGTCAGATGTTCTTTGTGGAATTATCCCAATATCAACTTTATTAAGCAATAGCCTGAAAGCTGGTGCTGACCCGTTCAGAATTAAGTTATCAACTTTCCTTCTCTATGGATCACATTTGCCAACCCCAAAAATTCAAAAATCATGATAAAGTCCCCCCAAAAACATGAGATTTTTAAAAAATATATTAAGCTATGTTTTTGGAACTACACCTCTACCCGATATAACGCGACCTGATATAACACAAATTCTGATATAACACGGTAGAGCAGTGCTCCGGGGGGACGGGGCTGTGCACTCCGGCTGATCAAAGAAAGTTCGATATAATGCAGTTTCACCTATAACGCAGTAAGATTTTTTGGCTCCCGAAAACAGCGTTATATCAAGGTAGAGGTGTATTTCTAACTCCCCTGACCTTTTTCTACAGCATGTGTGCATGATAATTATAGTGCTGCCAGCTCTCATAAATTTATCACAAGTAATACACCTCTGACCCCTCCTGCAGAAGATCTATGCTAAGAGGACTCAATCAGAACAGGCTCCATTGTACTAGTAACTATACAAACTTATTGAGAGACAGTCCTTACCCTGAAGAGCTTACAGCCTAGAGAAGGGTTTCTCAGTGCTTTCAGGCTGGCAACCCCTGTATCTGAAGTAAGTAAAAAAATGTGTCAACTGGGTATGTCTACAGAGCAACTAGACACCTGTGGCAGGCCCATGCCAGCCGACTCATGCTCATGGGACTGTTTCATTACTGTGTAGACTTCCAGGTCATCTACACAACAATGAAACAGCCCCGCAGCCTGATCCTGAGACAGCTGGGTGTCTAGTTATTATGCAGACATAACCAATGAGAACAATAAGCCTATATAATGTATTTGTGTTTCATGAGGTTAACAGAGAATACTTGACCTGAATGGATAAGGTTGCACAGGAAGAGGGAAGTGAGATCTTCTTGGCGTTACACTGTACTAAAATTTTCAACCTCTTGCACCCCCCCCTCCAACCAATTGCCTTTCCTCTCGGTGGTGGTTGTTTTTTTTTGGTGCTTGACGTAGCAAAAAAACTAGAGCCAGGTCTGCTGCCTGGGATCACAACCCTCTGTTTGTGATATGGGACCTGGAACTACTACCCACTAAATATCTCATAAGGAGCCAACAAACTTCCATTAAACAGGAGACAATATTTAATCCTTGCTGAGTTGGACAGGATTACACTGGTGACCAGCTCTGTAGATCACTAGCAACAACCTGAGGCATCCAATCCCCCATAAGCACCAAGCGTTATGCCTCTGAAAATGAGGTCTGCTTTCTAGAAAGATAGTTTTGATCTGTCTTTTTTGGACCTTACACAGGCAGGATATTCCATTCTGTATGCACTCAGGCAAAATCTCCTAAACAAAGCTCAGATGTCTCTAACACACTCAGGCATGTCTACATGGTGATGTTACAGTCATGTAGTTTCACAGAATCATATAGCTGGAAAGGACCTTGAAAGGACATCAATTACAGTGCTCTCCCCAGAGGCAGGGCCAAGCAAATCTAGACCACACCTGACAGGTGTTTGTCTAACCTGTTCTTAGAAACCTCCAATGATGGGGATTCCACAACTTCCTTGAAAACCTACTCCAGTACTTAACTATCCTTCAAGTTAGGAAGTTTTTCCTAATATCTAACCTAAACCTCCCTTGCTGCAAATTAAGCTGTATACTTCTTGTCTTACCTTCAGTGGCCATGGAGAACAATCAATCACCGTCCTCTAGATAATAGTCCTTAACATCTCTGAAAACTTATCACGTCCCTTGTCAATCTTTTTTTGAGACTAAATATATGTTGTTTTTTTAACCTTTCATCAGAGTCAGGTTTTCTAAATCTTTTATCATTTTTGTTGATCTCCCGTGGACTCTCTCCAGTTTGTCCACCTCTTTCTTAGAGTGTGGTGTCCAGAATTGGATACATTAGTCCAGCTGAGGCCTTACCAGATTTGGACAATTACCTCCCATGACTTACACATGACATTACAATTAATACACCCCAGAATTAGCCTCTACAAAATTGCATCACACTGTTCACTCATATTCAATTTGTAACTCACTATAACCCACAGATCCATTTCTTCAGTTATACTACCTAGTCAGTTATTCCTCATTTTGTATTTGTATATTTCAGTATTTCTTCCTAAGGGCAGAGCTTTGAATTTGTCTTTATTGAATTGTACCATGTTGATTTCAGACGAATTCTCCAATTTATCAAGGTCATTTTGAATTTTAATCTTGTCATCCAGAGTGCTTACAACCCCTCCAATCTTGGTGTCATCTTCAGATTTTAAGCATATTCTCCACTCCATTATCCAAGTCATTAATGAAAATGTTGACTAGTACTGGACTCAGGACAGATCCCTGTAAGACCCCATTAGCTGCATCCTCCAAGTTTGATAGCAAGCCACTGATAAATACTCTCCGGGTATGGCCTTTCAACCATTTCGGCACCCACCAATTTCATGTAGTCCCCATTTCCCTGGTTTGCTTATGGGAATCTCATGTGAGACTGTCAAAAGCCTTCCTAAAATCAAGGTGCATCACATCCACTGCTTCCCCAGCCACCAAGCCAGTAACCTTGTCAAAGACAGAAATTAGGTTGGTTTGGCATGAATTATTCTTTACAAATCCATGTTGGCAACTACTTTTACTTGATGATCCTCTAGATGCTTACAAACTGATTGTTTAATAATTTGTTCCAGTATCTTTCCAGGAATTGATGTTATGCTGACTGGTC
This sequence comes from Trachemys scripta elegans, assembly GCF_013100865.1. Taxonomy (NCBI): domain Eukaryota; kingdom Metazoa; phylum Chordata; order Testudines; family Emydidae; genus Trachemys; species Trachemys scripta. Next base: position 41,221,614 of record NC_048298.1, on the reverse strand, counting down.
TTTAATTCACTGGATTCAATTTGTTCCACTTTTTAAAGACAGGTACTGTATTTGCTCTTCTCCAGTTCTATGGGACTCTCCTCCATGAGTGTTCGAAGATAATTGCTAATCATTCTGAGATTGTTTCAGCTAGTTCCTTAAATTCCTAGGATGAATTTCATCAGGCTCTGCTGACTTGAAGACATCTAACTTACCTAAATATCCTTTAACCTGTTCTTTCCCTATTCTGGCTTGTGTTCTTTCCGGCCTGTTATTAATATTAAATTGTTAAGCATCTGGTCATCATGAACCTTTTTAATGAAAAAGCAACAGAGTGTCCTGTGGCACTTTTTAAATGAAGACTCCAGCAAAATAGACATTAAACAATCAGCTTTCTTGATGTCATCCATTCTTTCCCCACTAAGTAGAGGACTTACACTTTCACTCCTATTTCTCTTGCTCCCAATGTATTTATACAACCTCTTTTTATTGCCTTTTATGTCCCTTGCTGGGTGTAACTCATTTTGCGCCTAATACAATTTGTCTAAATGGGGTTTGTCTTCACTTCCAAAGCGAAGTAAGCTAAACCGAATTAAGGCCACTTTAATTCTGAATGTGAGTTTCCATAACAAGTGTTGAATACAGTTTAACTAATCCACTTTAAATTTAAGCCTTGCGTTAATACAGTTTAATTTTTCTGAGTGTCCCTGTGTACGCAAATCTTTAGTCTTTCTGATTTTGCCCCTACACACTTGTGCTAATCTTTTGTACTCATCCTTGGCAATTTGTCCATGTCTCCTCTTGTGAGGTATTCCTCTGATTTTCAGCTCATTAAAGAGCTCCTGGTGGAGCTATATTGGCCCCTTACTTCCTATCTTTTCTTTGCATCGGGATAGCTTGGCACTGTGCCTTTATTTAATATTGTCTCTGAGAAACTGCCAGCGCACCTGAATTCCCTTTTCCCCTAAGATTTTCTTCCCCTGGGGCCTTACCTACCACTTCTCAGAGTTTGTTAAAGTCTGGGGTTTTTTTATAGGGGGGAGGGATAGCTCAGTGGTTTGAGCATTGGCCTGCTAAACCAAGGGTTGTGAGTTCAATCCTTGAGGAGGCCACCTAGGAATCTAGGGCAAAATCAGTACTTGGTCCTGCTAGTGAAGGCAGGGGGCTGGACTCAATGACCTTTCAAGGTCCCTTCCAGTTCTAGGAGACAGGATATCTCCATTTAATATCCAACATCCTTATTCTGCTGTTCTCACTTAGAATCATGAAATCTATCAATTTATGATCATTTGCCCCCCAATTGCCTTCTACCTTCAGATTCACAATCAATTTTTTCCTGTTAATCAGAATCAAGTCTAAAATGGCTGTCTTGTGACTTACTTCCTCTATCTTCTGGAACAAGAAACTGTCCCCAATACACTCTATGAACTTATTGGTATATGTACTGATGTATTACTCTCCCAACAGGTATCTGGGTAGTTAAAGTCCCCATTATTACCAGGACTTGTGTTTTAGCTATTTCTATTATTTGTCCTAGAAATGCTTCATCCATCTCCCTTCCACCACCACCACCACCACCTTCCCCCCCCCACCCCAATTTGGTGGCCTATAGTAGACCCCAACCATCGTTACCCTTGTTTTTTTCCCTTACTTCAGAGACTTTCAACTGGTTTGCCTCCTACAATCTTTTGGGAACCTTTAGAACTAATGTATACATTCTTGATGTAAAATGCAACACCTCCTCCCTTTTTTCCTTGCCCGTCCATCCTGAACAAGCTATACCCCTCTAAACCAATATTCCAGACATGAGATTTATCCCACCAACTCTCAATAATGCCAGTTAAGTCCTATTTTATTTTGTGTACTAAAATTTCCAGCTCTTCCTGATTATTCCCCCAGATTCCTTGCATTTGTGTAGAGACATCTAAGATGCTAAGCAGATTTTTCCCCACTGTTTCCCCTCTTGCGGCGCCTATTACTCTATTATAATCTTCCATTTCCCCCCCCCCCCCCGCTTGCCCTCAAGATCATTTTTTTATGCCTCCTTGTGGGCTTTGGCTACCTGCAACCTGTGAACCTAGTTAAAGCCCTCCTCGCTACATTGGAAGATTTTCTTCCCTTTTTTGATCAGATACACCTCATCTCTTCCCAGCAGACTTCATTCTCAGAACAGCATACCATGGTCAAGGAAACCAAAGCCATCCTGTCATCATCATCTGTGCAGCCATGCATTCATCTTCAGAATGTGCGTGTCCCTGCTTAGGCCCTTACCCTGAACTGGGAAAATGGATGAGAACACCACCTGCATCCTTGACTCCTTCGCTCTCGCTCACAGAGCCTTGTAGTCAACTACTGATCTGCTCAAGGTCTTACCTGGCAGTATCAATAGTACCCATGTGGATGAGCAGCACGGGATAGTGATCAGAGGGACGGATGAGCCTCAGCTTACTTTCTCTAAAATGAAGCGATATTATAAAGAACACACTTCAGTTCGTCATAGTTAATAATTGCATGTATGCAGCTCTATTAGTTTGAATTAACCATCGGCATTCTGGGTAGATGTCTTATGGTGCAATGCTCTACATGTATGCTCTGTTTGCACAGTGCATTTGGGATGCATACTGGAAACCACAGGAATTCTGGGACTTGGGGCCAAACTAACCGACTTCCATGATTCCTCTCCTGATATTCACTCATGCTGCCAGCACCACTTTCAAACTGGTGACAAGCAGTATAGATGACGATAGCACTCAATACTGGGTCATGACAGTCATTATTATGAACAAGATGATGCAAATGCATTTTGAGTCACGCAGATGCATGGATGTTGCTCGGCAGTTTCATAAGGTTGCTGATGCTGCAGTGATACAGCTAATGGAGAAGAATAAGGATGAAATTGAGCAGTTACTTCTGCAGAGCATATTCTTAGAGCATCTTTACTCAGTAGAGCGCCACCTCTGGGCTTGACCAACTAGCAGTAGCTGATGGGAAAGGGTAGTGACACAAAACCAGGATAGATCAGCAATGGCAGCAGAACTTCATGATGACAAAGCAAATCTGTGCAGAACTCATTCCTTAGCTGCAGAAGACTAACATGAGAATTCCCCTCAACATGGAGAGCTGTGTGGCCATCAACATATGGAACATCGCCACTCTCAATTGCTACCAATCAGTAGCTAACCAGCTTGGTGTTGGTAGATCAGCTGTCAGGGCTGTTGTCACAGAGGCTGGAAATGCTATGAGGAGGGTGCAGCTGTGCCAGGTCATAAAACTTGGCCATGCACAGAAGACTATTGACCACTTTGCATGCATGGGACTCCCAAACTATACAGGGGCTACTGATGGGACATAGATGCCCATTCTTTGCCTCCCTCACTCCAGGCATTGATTATCAATGAGACTGTCAAGGTTCCTTTCCCACTCTGATATGGGGACCTGCATGTGAACCCCTAAACTGAATTACCAGCTTAGATCTGGTTTTGCTGCCACCACTCCCAAGTACTAACTCCCTTCCCTGGGTAGCCTTGAGAGACTTCTTCACCAATTTCCTGGTGAACACCGATCCAAACCCTTGGATCTTAACACAGGGAGAATGTAACCATCCCCCCTTCTTTCCCCTACCAATTCCTGGTGAGTCCAGATCCAATCCCCTTGGATCTTAACACAAGGAAAAATCAATCAGGTTCTTAAAAAGAAGGCTTTTAATTAAAGAAAGATGATAAAAATCATCTCTGTAAAATCAGGATGGAAAATAACTTTACAGGGTAATCAGATTCAAAGAGCCCAGAGGAACCCCCCTCTAGCCTTAAGTTCAAAGTTACAGCAAACAAAGGTAAACCCTCTAGCAAAAAGAACATTTACAAGTTGAGAAAACAAAGATAAACCTAACACGCCTTGCCTGGCTGTTACTTACAAGTTTGAAATATGAGAGACTTGCTCAGAATATTTGTAGAGCCTGGATTGATGTGTGGTCCCTCTTAGTCCCAAGAGCGAACAACTCCCAAAACAAAGAGCACAAACAAAAGCCTTCCCCCCACCAAGATTTGAAGGTATCTTGTCCCCTTATTGGTCCTTTGGGTCAGGTGTCAGCCAGGTTACCTGAGCTTCTTAACCCTTTACAGGTAAAAGGATTTTGGAGTCTCTGGCCAGGAGGGATTTTATAGTATTGTACACAGGAGGGCTGTTACCCTTCCCTTTATAGTTATGACAGAGACTAAGAGTCCGTACCCAGAGGTCACGGAAAGTCATGGATTCCGTGACTTTTCGTGATCTCTGACACTTCTGCAGTGGCTGGTGCTGGTTCAGGGGCTGCCTGAGCCACCTAGGAGCTGCAGGGATGCAGAGCCGGGTAGAGAGCCCCTGCCAGCCCTCCCCCCCTCCCCCCCCCCCCCCGACAGCACCCCCATGGGTCCCAGACCACCTTCCCAAGCACCCACAGCGCCCCCGGACTGCACTGCCCCCTCCCTCCCCGAGTATCCATGGCCCCCCACCCAAATTTTTGTCACAGGAATTTTTAGTAAAAGCTATGGACAGGTCACAGGCCGTGAATTTTTGTTTACTGCCCATGACCTGTCCATTCGTTTTACTAAAAATACGGTGACTAAAACATAGCCTTAATTATCAACAGAACAGGATATTTCCATGGTGCTGCAAGTCTCTGGTCATAAGCCAAAAAACTTGCTAGTATTAATGTAGGTTGGCCTGGAAAGGTCCATGATGCAAGGATATTTAGCAGCTCATGCCTGTTTGCTGAAATGTCTAAGGGAACTTTTGCTCTTCAGAGCACTGTGGACATTAACAGAGTGAAGCATTCCTCCTCTCATTCTGGGAGACTCAGCTTACCCTCTGTTTTCCTGGCTTATGAAGTCTGACTATGGATCCTTGGGCAAGAGAAAGGAAAGGTTAAACTTTACCCTGAGTAGTATAGTCAGTGGAGTGTGTTTTTAGAATGCTGAACGGGAGATGGCAGTGCCTTATGAAAAGGATGGAGGCGTCTCATCATTATGTGCCTCGTGCGATAAATGCCGTCTGTACTTTGCATGACATCTGTGAGGCCAAGGGAGAAATAGGAGCAGGAACTGGGAGCATTATCTCTCAAAATTGTGGGTCACCACAGACAGTGCATTTGCAAAAGGGCCCAAATGGTCAAGGGAAGAGGGTCGGGGATGCATAGTGCTTCTACTTTGATACCAGGGGTAACTTTGATTAATAAATGATCTGTAAGCCAGGAAATGTATTTTGCTTTGCTTTTGTTATGAATTAATAGAATGGGGTGGTGGATGTTAATCCAAAAATGGCATGAGCTTGTCATAGAAATTTCTGTCCGTTCCAGCTGAGGAATAAGGAGAGATGGACAAAGCTAGCCAAGCAAGGAGCCCCGGGAGGGGCGATCCGTTTATTTCAATTGCAATTGGGTTCGAGCTCATAAGTCAGCAAGAATGAAGAAAACACTTACACCAAAGCATTATATGCAGTTGACTATGATAATCTATCGCTCTATGACTGGCCAAAATTTGCCATCATTACCATACATAATTAGCAAGTTACATGTGTCTGCCCCTCTTATGACCCCTTATTGTTCATCTATTTGTCCCCTCCTCCTTGCTTATTTTGCAGACCAAGCAGTTAGCTATCTGCAGGACACAGGCACAGAAAGGTCCATTGTCTCCAGGTTTGGAGTTAGGAAGTTCCTTCAAGAGGAAATGTAGCCAGAGTTAAGACATAGCTATAGCTGTGCTATATATCTTCCATGTGTACGTGACAAATTTGTCCCCTGGCAGTTAAGCAGAATAATTTTATATCAAGCTGTACCTGAATTAATTTTGTCAGACAAGTTGTTAAAAATGCATTTATTGAGGTTTACAAAAACCACATAGATAACAATGCTTCTTCAACAAAAACAATTAAGCAAGGAACATGGAGCAAACTTTAAAAATATAGTGTACACTGTCATTGTTCTTTATATATTTGTGTACACACACACACACACACACACACACACACTCTCTCTCTCTCTCTCTCCTAAGCCCTTATTTTGAACCATGACCATCTGCAAGCATTTCAGACACCACAGTCATATCTAACCACACTGTATTGCTTTGGTAGGGTTACAATATTTAAAAAAATAAAAAAAGAGGACGCCCCGCCCCTTTCCAACTCCCGGCCCCGCCCCAACTACGCCCATTCCCCACCCCTTCCCCAAAGTCCCCGCCCTAACTCCCCCTCCTCCCTCCCAGCCACGCGAAAAGGGCTGCCCGAGCGCTACCGGCTGCCCGAAGCCCGAGCGCTACCGGCTTCACGGCTTGCCGGACAGCCTCCAGACCCTGCGCCCTCGGCCGGCGCTTCCCCAGCCGGCGCTTCCCCAGAGGGGAAGCGCCCAGCCGGGGGCGCAAGGTCTGGAGGCTGCCAAGCAAACCGTGAAGCTGGTAGCGCTCGGGCTTCGGGCAGCCCCCGTGCCTCCGGACCCCAGCCGCCGGGCACTTCCCCTCCCGGGCTCTGGCGGCTGTGCTCCTCCTCTGACTCTTCGGCTCTGTTTAAGAGCCGAGCTGCCCAAGCACTACCGGCTTCGGGCAGCCCCCATTACTCTGGACCCTGTGCCCCCGGAGCCCGGGAGGGGAAGTGCCCGGCCGGTGGTATTTTTCCCCGGACATGTTCGGCTTTTTGGCAATTCCCCCCGGACGGGGGTTTGATTACCAAGAAGCCGGACATGCCCGGGAAAAAACGAACATATGGTAACCCTAGCTTTGGTGACCAACTGCTGTAAAGAAAGAATTTTTAAAGAGAATCTTTTACTCTTCATTTACACCACTGTAGATAACACCACTGAATTCAAAATTGCATCTGTTTAAAAGAAACAAGAATCAAGTTATCTATACCCACCTGATTTATAGCCATATAATGTTATTCTCCATCCATAAAGCTAACAGGGGGAGGGGGACGGCATTTCTGTGGCTTTAAATGTACACACCTAGCATAACCAAATACAAATTATCTAAATAGACTTCATGAATAGCTGGGATAGGATACATTTACAGTTTCAGACATTTTGATTACACAGATTACGTAATTTTGGACAGACAGCCACACAGCACAGGAATAAGAAAAAGTTTATATTTTAGAATATGGCCAAGGGCTGATATCTTCAATACACCATTTTCTTTTCACCAGAATCTGACTATGCTCAAATAACACACTTAAGTCCTTTGTTACTTCCAGGTTGGTCTACTGCCACAAATGCAATAACAGTCTTTAATCATTAACTGATCAGCTGTGTAATGCAATTTGGTGGCTCTTTTCAACAGTCAGTTTGTTTGTTCGTGTCAGTGTTTACACTGAGCAGCTCTTAAGGTCCCCCTCCACCCACCCACATTCCCCTCTAAGCCATACACCTTGCTAACAAAGGTTGCCTGGAACCATTGGGGGAGGGGAACGACACCAGATTCCCCAGGCCATTTCCTTCTCCCCACCCCTAAGTCTTTTTTCCTCATCTTGCTTTCTCTTCCTCTTACATAAACAGTGACAGTGAGGGAGAGGGTATGTGGTATGGAGAGAAGAAGAATGGGCAACAGAAAGTGAAAGGAGGAGCGATGGAGAGGAGACAATAACTAGTGTGCATTATGGGAAGGAGATGAAAGAATGTGTCAGTGGGAAGGGAGAAAGAAATGAGTGAAAGCATGACTGGAACGAGGGAGAGAACAGAGTAGCAGAGGAAGACTGCATTCACAGGTTTCATACTTGAACTCAGTCATTCATTTATTCTGCGGACAGTAAAGGAGAGAGAACATTACCCCAATCTCTGTCTTTAGAAATACTAATCTTAGCTAACCATTCCCTGGAAAGGACAACTGAACCTTTGTCTGCTAATAACCAGATAAGCTTGATACTTCACTTCCACTCCAAGCAAATATCTTCTTTCCTTCAATGAATATTCTAGCAAGTGTATCCTGTGAATTTTGCAGGTAACTGGTATGCAACGAGCACAACATTATTTTGCAGCACACTATTACATTTCACAGATTATGTCTAGAACTGAAGATGAAGGAAACTGATGGATCACACAACAGCCTGTGTCCTAAGTGTGCCCCTTCCAGGTCTGGCACATATCCCGGGTGTTCTGAACTCAGCACTGCCTTCCCACTCAATTCCACATCTGCTTCAAGATACTGTCCTGCTCTTTAGAATACACAAAGGAACTCTTATCTGACCCTTTGTTAGGTCCCTTTCCTGCTACACATACAACCTTCTGTCCCTTTGATATTTAAGGTACCTTAAATATCAGTGCTTGCTACCTTACCACTTACACTCATTTTCTTTGCGACTTAATCTAAGATATGGGCATCTGTAACAAAGAATCACAGCACTGCATGAAGCATGAGGCTTTCTTAGCTGCTCCAGCCATGCCACCTGCAGATTCATAGGAACTACCATGCTGGATCAGACCTGTAGTCCATCTAATCCAGTATCAGATCTCTGACACTAGCCAGCACCAGACGCTTCAGAAGGTGGTGTAGGTAGTCTGCCCCCACCACAGGTTTCATCCTGATTTAATAGTTAGAGATAGGTTTAAACCCCAAAGCATAAGGTTTAATAGCCCTTCCAACATTGTTTATTAATTTTTACAACTCTGGATATTCTTGATATCCATATAAATATCCAATCCATTTTGAATCTTGCTAAGTTCCTGGCCTCAGTGACTTCATGGCAATGAGTTCTACAGTTTAACTATACTTGTATAAAGTAGACTTTCCTTTTATCAGTTTTAAATTTCCCACCTTTTAATTTCAGTAAATGTCCCTTTGCTTTTGTATTATGAGACTGGGAGAACCTACGGTCTTAATCGACCTTCTCTATTTGATATACTCTTATGTCACCTCCACAATCCCAATCTTTCTACTTTCTTTATACGAGAGTTTTCCATGCTCCTAATCATTCTAATTGTCTCTCTGAACTCCCTCTAGTTATGCAATATCCTTTTTTGGAATGGGGTGTGCAGTACTGCAAACAGTATTCCAGATGCAGCTACACCACTGATTTATACAAATGTGTTATATTATTGTTTTATTCTTCATCCAATTCTCTATGCATCCTAACATCTTATCTTTTTTGACAGTAGCTGCACATGGAGCCATGGTGTTCATGGAGCTGCCACCAATGAAGCCCAGGTCCCTTTCTCAGGTTGGTATAGTTCGTTTAGAACCCTTTAAGATATACCAGTAAATTGTATTTTCCCCTCCGGAGTACATTATTTTGCATTTATCAACATCGAAGAACTTGCTCTTATCTTAACTTTAGAAGCCATTTATCCAAGGTGGATTCTTCCCCAGCTTGTGAAGAAATACTATCAACCTTTTACCTATTTATCAGTGGCTTTAAGGGGGAAAATGGCAATATGTCACGTGCATGAGCCACATGATGGACAAACTGTAACAGGCCTACCAATCTGAAGAAATGTACAGGTTTGAATGTGTCTATGATTTAAGGCACTCGGCAGATAAGGCGCTGTATGATGTGTTTGAGCACTTCCAGTACAAAATTACATGAAGATTTTCATTATGGTGTGCCCAGGTTTAGCTCTAATACAGCTATTCAGATCAATAGAAGTTAAATGCAGCATGGAATAAACACAGAGTTGGGAGATGGGAACTCTTTAGTTCTAATTTCCATATGGAATTATGCACTCTTCAATAAGTCATTATTACTTCTGCGTTTCAATTACTCATTTGTAAAATGGGAATTATACCCACCTACCGCATGGGGTGTTGAAAATAGAACCTTAACTCAGGCATGTTTTAATACAGCATGTTTTAGTATCCATATAGTATTTAGGAGCTATAGTTTTCCATGGATCCCCTCACCAAAGATGTCTCCACGATATTTTGCATTTGAATTCTTGTCCTATGCAGCGTATTGGGTTGAATTAAATGTTGAATTTCTCAGGGCTGGTAACTTGTCTTTTTGATGAGATCAGACTGGCAGATCATAATGGTTCCTTCTGGCCTTAAAAATCTAAGGAAGTGTAATGTGCACTTACAGCAGCTGGTAAATACTATTAAAAATACAGGGCCCTGTTGTCTGCTAATCCAAATGTAATTTAACAATTAACTGTTGCTGTGTTGAAGAAATACACACAGGCACTTAAAAACCTATTAGACATTGCACAAAGCAAATATTTCTCTCCCTTCCCGAGTGAGATTCCAAAGAACTCCATCCCACCTCCCTGAAAACCTGTTTCTAAAAAGGTCTGCCTTGTAGCTACCAATCTCTAATCAAGTGGACAGGAAACCCTTCCTAAGGTCCTTCCAACTGTACTTTAGACTGACCAGAAACAAGTTCCATCTGAGTAATAAAATGTTTAAAAACCATAGAAAGTCACTGAAAATGAATTGCTCAGTAAAAAAGAGTCTGCAGTTACCAAATTAGGTGTTAGAAAAAAAAAAAGATAGCTCATAAAAAGTGTCAGATATAAATGTCAATCCAACTATGAAATATTAACACAGAGTGATAATATATTAATGCTGCTTTTTCATGCTACAAGAGTATTTAAAAATGCCCCTATGATGCTCAAAGGTTTAGGTAGCAGTTCCAGCAAGTAATTCAATACCCGACTAGTTACTCCTCACTGATAGCAAGCATAGCTGAGAAGAATTTTCTCTTGGAAACTAAATTACCAAAATTATAATATTTAGATGACATAGATATTATTTCATTAAAAAGCAGGGAGAAATGTACTGCTGCAAACCATTTTAGGGAAGCTCTGCAGCTGCATTCCATGATCCATAGTTACAAGACAGCTATTGTGAAAAACAAGTCCTAACCCAATGGTTACCATTACATTTTCCCTGACCCCCAAAACAGGTATATAAACCACCACTCTCTTCCCTCATTTCACTGAATTATTCCCCTCTGAGAGCCTGTATCTATAAAGCAATATTCCTGCATGCCGTCCCAATTAAGTCAATGGGTTAGAGAGAAGATGTATTGGTCCAAGATTGAGAATGCTTTTGCAGGCCTTAATTATTAATCTCTCAAAAATATTTGAATGTTTTAAAACAGCAAAGTCTTTTTAAACTCTTGCTGCTTAATGCTGAATAGTCAGACATTTTGCAATGGAATGGAATAGTGCATATTCTCTAGCATTGTTTATTTCACCACCTATTTAAATACAACGAGGCTGACTCCCTAGCAACATTGTCACTTCCCCAGGCTCTGCAGGGGAGTGCTGCCATTTCCCTATTGCTAGAAATAAAAACCACTGAAAATTAACATCTGATTTTTCATATCTGTGAATGTAGCAAAAAACTAATTTACATCAAATTTCTAGTTCTACAGCAGTTATGTGATTTATTAAATTATTAGTATTTCATTTGAATAAATAAACTATCCAATTTTCTCCCTCAGCTTGCCGCTGGCAAGCCTATTCAGAGATAAGCCCTTTAAATGAAATGTTGAAATTTGTCAGCACCTTATTTTTTATCCCTGATCACTGCAGCATGCTATCACTCTTTGCAGGAAAGTCAAACACATAAAGGGCTCATGTAACAGCCTCATACACAGTTATTTCACAGTGTACCATAATGCAATTATCAGTATTTCATTTCAAATCATGAGTCACAGATATAATATAATAGCTGAAAAGCTATAATATAAAAGTTAAACTACGCAAAGAGAGAGGAGGACAATGGAATGAAAACGTGAATGGAAATCAATACAGAAAAGTTATGCAGTGGGAACTAGACCACATCATAGAATATAATTCACTAATAACTAGCTCAGACAGAATGCACAAGATTGAAGGCTAACAGTAACAAATTGATCAAAAGATGCTTTGTACAAAGTGAAATTCAACAGTAAAGCAAAACAGTTATCTCAAAATCCCATCTACTATACTTAGGGTATGACTACAAGTGGCCACACACCCATTTTTTATTTTTTAAATGTGAATATATTCTGAAAGCTAGAGGTTCTCTCTGCAAGAGCCCATCACAACCACACCGCATTGTGTACTTAATACACCACATACTCAGGGAAACGCCCACTAAAATGAATGAAAGTTTTGCCCGAGTAAAGAAAGCTGAACAAGCGCCTAAGAGATGTATGAAAAGAGAAAAACCTGTGATTCTATAACTGGGTTATAAAGGGCCAAAGGTGGCCAAGACCACGCTGAATGTCTTGAAGACAACTAAAGGAAGTCAGCTGAGCAGCCTATCGGCCTCTTTTCCCCCACCCCCAATCCCACAAATAATAGCCAGGAAAGACAAGCTTCATGAAAAACGTGTTAACAGAGAAATGACTTGTGGAGAGGGAAGGGGAGGAACCATGATTCTGAGGGATGGGGGAGAAAGGGGGAAGCAGACCAAAAAAATCCAACAACCACAATCAACACCTATTTAAAATCTACCATGAAAAACAAACTCCTGGAAATTTGTATTTGCAGGGAGCAAGTATATTCAGTCAGAAAAACAACACTCTTGGATCAGGCGCTTCCCTCCCTCCTTTAAGTATAGCCGTGTGAGAAGCTTCATCCTGATCCTTTTCTGTACTCTGTACAAACATGAATCAGGAGAAAGAGGAGCAGCTTCCGCTTGGCAATCAGTGCAAGAGCAAAAGGAAACACACAGAAACACACACACAAAATGAGGAGAGAAAAGTCCTGTGGGAAAGGAAGTATATTAAGCTATCAGTGGAGTTCATCTGATCTGTTTAACATCTAGCCCCATGGCCAACAAATGGCAGCCCTTCATCTCAAAAGCATACATGCTTGAAATTTCCTTCCTCTTATTCAATATTTTTCTAAAGTGGAAGAAAAGATTTTAAAAACCCTCAGTTTTTCCCCCATCACAGCCTGTAATCTCATAAAAAAAGATAAATTAGTTGGACAGGATCTATTTTCTATAAACCCATGTTTATTGCATTAATTATAATACCTTCCTTTAATTCTTTAGGAATTGAGGCCCATATCAGCCACTCCATTATCTTGCCAGGGATCAGTATCAGACTGACAGGCCTATAATTACCAGGGTCATCCCATTCACCCTTTTTAAATAGTGGCACAACATTAGCTTTCTTACTTCTCCAATGTTCCAAGACTTATTGAAAAATCAACATTAACAGTCCAGTGAGCTCCTCACCCAGTTCTTCTGAAACAGCTGGATGCAAGTTACCCAGACCTGCTGATTTAAAATATCTAACTTTTGTAGCTGCTGTTTAGTGGAATGGAAATCTACATTGTTTTCCCCTCTCCCCTCCTCCCCCATACACAAATATAGAACAGAAATACTTATTGAACATGTCTGCCTTTTCTGTATTGTTATTGATAATGCTATCATTTCTATTTAGCAATGGACTAATATCATTGTTAGGATTCTTTTTGTTCCTCACATACTTCAAAATCTCCTTCTTATTTTCCTTAACTCTGCTTGCCAGAGATTTCTCCTTGTGTCAGTTTGCTTTCCAGTTTTCTACATGTCCTAGCCTCTTATTTATTTTTAAAACTATCAACTTCCCTTTTACTCTTTTTTTTTTTTTTTTTTTAATATATAGCTGCCTTCACTTCCCCTCTAAACCAGGTCGTATTTTAACTTCTTTATTGATTGTGGCTTTTGGGCATCTAGTTAAGTGCTCTTAAACAATTCCCCATTATCATTCACATTTTCCTCCCAGCTGAACTAGCTCATAATTGTTTTCAGCTTGGTGAAAACAGGCCTTAAGCACCAAGCATATATTTTACTGGTTTACAAGTGTGATCAAGTCATGATCACCCATACCTAAGTTACCATTAATTTTTAGTTCAGTGAGCAATTACTCTTTATCTGTCAAAACAAGGTCTAAAATAGATTTCCCCTGGGTTTGATGAAACACTCTGCTAGTTCGGAAACTCATCTATAATATTTAGAAATTCCGAGGCTGTTTTAGTACTGGCAGCATGACACCTCCAGCATACGACACTGAAATTGAAGTCCCCAATGATCACACAGTTTTTGCCTACACATTATAGGAGCCAGTCATCCTGTGCCCCGGTGATTTGGTGGTGTGTAGCAGACACCAACTAATAATAACCCATCTTGTGCTTTATCTATTAGAATGCGAATGCTTATGGATCAAAAATTATTTCTTCTGAGTTGTCAGTGACTCAGAAACAGGTAATGCCATTTTTGACAAAGTCCACTCTTCCTCTCCTTTTGCCCACTAGATCTTTCCTAAGGAAGTTATAACCATTGATCTTAACATCATAAATCAAGTGAATCATCCCACCAGGTTTTAGTAATACCAACTAGATGGAATTGTTCACTTATGAGAATAAATTAAATTCCTCCTGTTTGTTACCCCAGTTGCTAACATTGCTATATAAGCAATTCAATCATTTCTTCTCTTCATGTCCCCTGGTTTGATTCATTTTGTCCTCAATATCTCCGTTTTACACTAACTGAATGCTCATATCTTTGCCCTATCCATTTTGTTGTGAGTTCAAAATACTCCTGACTACTCTAAACAGCCTACCCCTGAGGAGACTGGTTCCCCTTCTACTGAGAGGGAGGCCATCCAAACTATAAAGTCCCCTCTCCCCATAGAAGGTGGGCCAGTGTTCCACAAAACCCAAACCCTCCATCTTACACCACTTACCCAGCCAAAGGTTCACTTTCAGAATCTTCTGCCTTTTAGTTTCCTTTATTTGCAGGACAGGAAGGAACTCCAGGATCCTTTGGCACTTCCCCAGATTAATTCTCTTTCCTCAGTATTTGTACCAGAACATTGCAAGGTGGAACAAGATCCGCTCCTATCCAGCCCTAGCGGTCTTCAACCAAATTACCTACCCTAGTCTTCATGGAAGGAGTGATTGTTATGTTTCTTTGCTTATCTCCCGCACCAGGTTGTCAAAGATTCTTTGTGTTTGTGAGAATACCTTCCCACTCCCCACCCTGCACCTTGTGCCTATTTTGGGGGAGGATTGGGGGGCCAGGAGGGAAGAGTTGGGAACAGAATGAGAAGGGAAAAACTCCCAGCCATTCTGATGAATGCCCCAGATTTTCTTTGTCATGACCTGATTGGAATACACTTTTCCTTTTTCTCCTACTCTGCTTTAAAAGAACTTTGCCATTGTATCACTTCCACAGATAAAGATGTGGGACTCAGATACCATTTCAGCAGAAACTTTGCGGAGATCTATTCTTCTAAACATAAATTGAGTTTTCAGCTGTAGAAAAAGGAAGTTTAGGATTTTTATGAAATTTTGAGACCTCACAAACTCTTTCTATAGATGGCGTCTCTCTTAACCTACCAATTCCTGACATCAGCAATCAAAAAGGTGTGACAGACAACAGAATGGCAGAAGGCCTGTATTTTGTTATGTATTGCACCATCATTTACAGATTATAACGCTTTATAACTATAATATCTGTTTTAAAGATGTTTCTTCACTGTGCAAATAAACCAATTTTGGAAAAAGCAAACAGGAAAAGCTAGTTTGGTCATATTCAATCCTGTATATGGGTCACCAGCAGGGTTTGAACCTCAGCTCTTCAGATCCTCAGCACAGACCTTTATCGCTTGGGTTAAGGAGTAACTGCTAACCTCTCTATAGACCAGCAACTTTAGAGGAACTAAATACATACTTTGCTCGTAGGTTATACATCTATTTATTAGGCTGCAGTAGAAAATTGAAGATTAGGACTCCTCGGCTGTATCCATAGCCATGGGTGGGGTGTATGGGGTAGTGGTTAGATATGGGATAATCAAAGGACATAGATTTGGCACTTCCATGTTAAAAAAAAAAAAAAAAAAAAAAAGACAGCACTGCTAAGTGGATAAGATTTAGGTCTACCATATTAGAGACCCACGTTCTATTCCCAATTTTGCCTCAAGTGATCTGGTGCAATTTCTCTGTTAACTTATTTGTAAAATGAGGGAAGGAGGCTAATACCTGACCACCTTTTACATTTGGGGTGGAAGGCCATTGTCAGTAATAAGGTCTGACAAGCACAAGGAAAAAAACAAACAGCCAGCAGAGGTGAGATATGAACTCATTCTCCTGGCTCCCAATTCAGGGCACTTTCCCCTAGCTACAGAGTATTTAGGAAAATAATCTCTCTCCCCTTCTGCCTGCCTTTGTGGTACAATCAGACAGACCAGCATGATTCAGCAAAAAAAGCTGGATAGTCTGCAAGATCCAGTATGCTTGAAATGTCTGTCACAGGGGGCTTGTCTTCACTACCCGCCCGGATCAGCGGGTAGAAATCGATCTCTCGGGGATCGATTTATCACATCTCGTCGGGACGCGATAATCGATCCCCGAATCAACGCGCGTACTCCACCAGCCCAGGTAGGAGTAAGCGCCGTCGACAGGGGAGCCGCGGCGGTCGATTTGCCGCCATCCTCACAGCAGGGTGGAGTCGGATCAGACACGTCGAATTCAGCTACGCTATTCCCATAGCT
Organism: Trachemys scripta elegans; assembly: GCF_013100865.1. Taxonomy (NCBI): domain Eukaryota; kingdom Metazoa; phylum Chordata; order Testudines; family Emydidae; genus Trachemys; species Trachemys scripta. The sequence continues at coordinate 41,205,207 of NC_048298.1, read as the reverse complement.
GAATTTGCATATCTGAAATCGATCCCCCCTCGTAGTGTAGACGTAGCCAGGGTGTCTGGCACCTGTGATTAAGGCATGTCCAGCTCACCTGTGCCAGAGGGCAGGGCAGCATCAGGGGACTATAACAGGTCAGGGAGAAGCCCAGAGAGAGAGAGAGAGAGAGAGAGAGAGAGAGACTGACTTAGTGCGTCAGTCAAGAAAGGAGGTGACGATGGTTATCTCTGGGGAGAGCTGCCGCCCTTCCTGGAAAGAGGGAGGAATTGGCTAGGAGACTGTATGTTTGGGACATGGGAGAAGGTTGAAGGAAGGAAAGCAGCAAGACGGGTTTGCTGGCTAGCAACCCCAAGCCGGAGAGCTACTGCCAGCAGGCTGGAGAGGGTTGAAGGCAGCAGTAGAGATAGTTGGCTGCTAGCTCTAAGATGGAGAGACAGAGCCTATGGCTGGAGAAGGCTGAAAGCAAGAGAACAGCAGAGGAACTTACCCACTATATGTCCAGGGCTGAGAACTGGACCCAGAGGAACAGCAAGAGGGCCAGGGGGAGTGAGGGATGCTCACCGTGCAAGGATGCTCCTAGCAGAGATAATTCTGTTCTTTACTATAGTTTCAAACAGTTTGCCCGATACTGATGTCAGGCTTACCAGCATGTAATTGCCGGGATCACCTCTGGAGTCCTTTTTAAAAATTGGTGTCACATTAGCTATCCTCCAGTCATTTGGTACACAAGCTGATTTAAATGATAGGTTACATACCACATTTAGTAGTTCTTCAATTTCACATTAGAGTTCCTTCAGAACTCTTGGGTGAAGACCATCTGGTCCTGGTGACTTACTACTGTTTAGTTTATCAAATTGTTCCAAAGCCTCCTCTATTGACAATTCCTCAGATTTGTCACCTAAAAAGAAGGGCTCAGGTTTGGGAATCTCCCTCACATCCTTTTCAGTGAATATCTTTGCAAACAATTCATTTAGCTTCTCCATAATGGCCTTATCCCCCTTGAGTTCTCCTTTAGCACCTCGATCATCCAGTGGCCCCACTGGTAGTTTAGGAGGCTTCCTGCTTCTGATGTATTTAAAAAAAAAATTGCTGTTACTTTTTGAGTCTTTGGCTAGCTGTTCTTCAAATTCTTTTTTGGTCTTCCTAATTATATTTTTACACTTCATTTGCCAAGGTTTGTGCTCCTTTATTTTCCTCACTAGTATTTAACTTCCTCTTTTTAAAAGATGCTTTTTTGCCTCTCACTGCTTCTTTTACTTTGTTGCTTAGCCATAGTGGCATTTTTTGGTCCTCTATGTTTTTTAATTTGGGGTATACATTTAGTTTGAGCCTCCATTATTGTGTCTTTAAAAAGTTTCCAGCTTGCAGGGATTTCACTTTTGGCACTGTATCTTTTAATTGCAGTGTGGATAAGACTCTGGAGAACATGGACATTGCTTTCTTAGCAGCTACCTGTAACTCAACTGTAGACATCACTTCCAAAACTATCAGAATGATGACAGACCTCACTCACTTCTTTGAACTAGCTTTCCTACAATAAATAATAATAATAATAATAATACTCAAAAAAAGAAAGCCCTCCCAGTTGGAGAATGGAAGGAAACATAAAACCCTTTGTAAATTCCAGAAATCGTAAGGCACTTGAATTAAAGTATTTAAGTTAATCTTTCTTTCCTGCACTTAAGTCACATAACATTGTTATGTTCTGTACAGTTATGAAGTTGTGATGTATTATAACGATAAAAGCAGGTCATGCAGAACATGGGGAATTTCAGGGGGGAGAGAATAAGAAGACTACAGTAAATAAGTGGGTTTTTTCATTATTTTATTATGTAAGATGTATGTGTATGTACACATACAGGTTTTAAAAAACTACAAATATTCAAGATGTTTAACCATTTTAAAATTAATTTTTCCTAATTATGGCTTTTTTTTTTTTAACAGATTATGTGCAGAAGGCCCATTCAAACAGTACTCAAAAATATAATAAAAATTCACAAAATATAGCTCAAAAGGCATTCTATATTAAAATCTGCATGCCCTGGTAATTAAATGGTCCCGAGGTCAAATAAATGCTTGACTCAACAGATGTTTCTTACCCTCCACTCAGAAACTTGGCAAACAAGCTCTGGCAGAATGCGAGAGGAAGCTTTCGCTTATTAGAACACTCAAAACTGAGAGCTTTTCAGGGAAGTTTAGCTGACAAAAATTACAGTCAAGGCAAGCTCACAGCAATGCTATGACTGTGTACACATTAACAATAATGCCCAAAGCTGTTTTTCCTTTGCCACAGTAGCATCTAGTAACTGGGAGTGTTTGGGGATATGTATGGCTCCTGAACATGAATCCAATCTCACCACTGTGTCTTGATGAACAGGTCAAAAGAAAGCCTCTTTAGTCTGAAACTTGTAAATGATAAAAGAACTTTGAAGAACTCAAATTATGGCAGCCAGACACGTGGATATAACTTTTTCTACCAGCAGATACAGACAGGAAATAAAGCAAACCTCTTATGACATCAGTTCCTAACAAAGGGCACTGGCTGATCCTTCTTAGCAGTCTTCCTAAACAATAAATTTTTTTATTAAAGCTAATGTTAAAAAAATACATAGATTGGGAAAAGAGTGTCTGTACATCTGGATATAGTGCTTAGATTATCCACAAATACAAAGTTAGTTTTTAAAAGTTATATGATACACAGAGAACATAATGAGCAATAACCCAAATTTAGGTGAATAGATTTAACAATACAGTTTAGATAGTAGAATCCGAATAGTTGGGTACATCACTCATGAAAAGTTGTATGGAGACTTGGTTGTGAAAAGCAAAATATATCAATGAGTGTAGATTGTCCCTCAGTAATTGAGAATTAGGTTGGTTGTCCATTTAGAAAAATGGAATCCACAAGGAAAGTATTTGTTACTTTCCTGACTGCGCTTTTCATCAGCACTCCAGCTCATCCCTCATGGTATTGTCAATGTCCAGTGATGTGTTCTATGTAGATGTCTGTTGACCACCTGATGGTGTCCAACACCATGAGTTGCCGCATCAGCCGAGCACAGCATAGACCAATTCCACATTCTCTCAGCACTCGCTTGTTACTGGGGTCCCATGCGCCTAAGGCTCCAACGATCAATACATGTGTCTGGACCGGATAACCCTTAGCTCTCAAGGTTTCGGCCAGAGGGACATATTTCTCTACCTTTCGAGCTTGGGCATCATAGAATATCAGAGTTGGAAAGGACCTCAGGAGGTCATCTAGTCCTACCCCCTGCTCAAAGCAGGACCAATCCCCAACTAAATCATCCCAGCCAGGGCTTCGTCAAGCCTGACCTTCAAAACATCTAAGGAAGAAGATTCCACCACCTCCCTAGGTAACCCATTCCAGTGCTTCACCACCCTCCTAATGAAAAAGTTTTTCCTAATATCCAACCTAAACCGCCCCCACTGCAACTTGAGACCATTACTCCTTGTTGCTACCACTCCATTACTCAGTTGCTACCACTGAGAACAGTCTAGATCCATCCTTTTTGGTACCCCCTTTCAGGTACTTGAAAGCAGCTATCAAATCCCCCCCTCATTCTTCTCTTCTGCAGACTAAACAATCCCAGTTCCCTCAGCCTCTCCTCATAAGTCATGTGCTCCAGCCCCTTAATCATTTTTGTTGCCCTCTGCTGGACTCTTTCCAATTTTTCCAAATCCTTCTTGTAGTGTGGGGCCCAAAATTGGACACAGTACTCCAGATGAGGCCTCACTGATGTCGAATAGAGGGGAATGATCACATACCTCGATCTGCTGGCAATGCCCCTACTTATACAACCGAAAATGCCGTTAGCCTTCTTGGCAACAAGGGCACACTGTTGACTCATATCCAGCTTCTCGTCCACCATAACCCCTAGGTCCTTTTCTGCAGATCTGCTGCCTAGCCATTCAGTTCCTAGTCTGTAACAGTGAATGGGATTCTTCCATCCTAAGTGCAGAACTCTGCACTTGTCCTTGTTGAACCTCATCAGGTTTCTTTTGGCCCAATCCTCTAATTTGTCTAGGTCCCTCTGTATCCTATCCCTACACTCCAGCGTATCTACCACTCCTCCCAGTTTACCCGTTGAGCCCGACGATCTAGCCAGCTTTCTATCTACCTAATATCATGGAAGGCCGGGGTCCTGTTATCAAACGGCACTGTGATGTCCACCATGATGATCTTCTTCTGGTCCTCGTTGGTGGTGATGATGTGCAGTCGCAGTTGGCTGTCAATTCCAGGGATGGCAGAGTTTATGGCAACCTTCCCTACGGGAGGCGGGATGGCTCTGGCCAGGCGATCTTAAATGGCATTGTGCCTCAGCTGCCACGCTCTCGAATGGGGCTTACAGCTACACAGAACGTGGGGTAGCATCTTGTTGGCATAGCCACACTTCCTGCATTGCTTATCCCAATTCCCGTGGCGGACAGCTCCGTTCAGTGGGATGCAGTTGAGCCGGGCCCTGTGGATGAATTTCCAATCGGCAAATTGAGTGAAGCTGCCCCCAGGGAGGAAGTGATTGCTGGTGTCCCACTTGCACGTCACTTTGAATGCCTTGCTCTGGTCCAGCTTCTGTTTCAGGTTTTCTATGTATTGGCAGCAGATGGCATCCTTCAGGGTCCTCTCCAGTGTGGTTCTAGCTCTCAGAGCGATGATAGTGTGATCTGTATTCTTCACCTGTGGCACCAGGACTCCCAGCTCCTGGCGTTCCTTGCACTAATTCCAGTGGCAGCTGATACGCTTTTCCAGTCATCGAGTAGCGTTGCGGGCACGAGTCCAGAGCAAAGCAGAGTCTCCCATCTCTTCCAAATTCGTCTTCCAGCGAGCCGCTCAGGTAGGTGGCAACATCTTGACTGGAGGGGGTCCTGGTGATTCGCATCTTGACGGCATCCTGCAGAGCACTCTCCGCGATGTTCCTCACCATGGCGTCCAGGCACATCAGAAGGCGGAATGCATGAGTGATCATGGCAACGTCGCACAGATCACCCATTCAAGGGACGTTGGCCCTGCCCTGCCTGTGCGAGATGTACACCAGTTCACTGCTGGCCCTCTGGGGAAGAAACATCCATTCCTTCTCCAGCTGCCAGATGGTGTCTGCCTTGTTCAGAGGTACCTTCACCATGGCAGATCCCCTCAGGACAAATGAGATACGGGGGATCAGGAAGGGGTTCAAGGCGTTGATCTGCTGCCATAATGCCAATAGGGAGGAGTCAATCCTGGCCACATCTCATAGGATCTCCGCAATGGTATCCTCAGGTGTCTGCTGGACGCAGAAACCCATGGTTGTGCCGAGATGTTGTTACGCCTGTCTGTCCTCGAGAACTACAACAATCTTAACATTCCAGTAGCTTGGAGGGGCGGGGGGGGGGGGGGAAATAAACCTGCCACTACCATGTGCATGATGCAAATACACATGCATGTAATCTGTACTGTTACCGCCACTCCACCTGATAGCACTGCATCTGTGTTCATTGAAATGATCATATGTTGAAATGTGAAAATTAAATATAATAACTATCTAGAGCAGGGGTGGCCAACCTGTGTCTCCGGAGCCACATGCAGCTCTTCATACAGCTCCTTGTATAGGCACCGACTCCAGGGCTGGAACTACAGGCGCCAACTTTCAATGTGCCGGGATGTGCTCACTGCTCAACCCCTGGCTCTGCCACAGGCCCTGCCCCCACTCCACCCCTTCCCACCCCCTCTCTTGAGCCTGCCATGCCCTTGCTCTTCTCTTCCCCCCCCACCCACCCTGAGCCTCCTGCATGTCACGAAACAGCTGATGGGGATGGAAGGGGAGGCGCTGATTGGCGGGGCTGCTGGTGGGTGCTGGAAGCAGGGAGGAGCTAATGGGGGGGCTGCTGACATATTACTGTGGCTCTTTGGCAATGTACATTGGAAAATTCTGGCTCCTTCTCAGGCTAAGATTGGCCAGCCCGATCTAGAGTAGTTGTTCTCAAACTATTTACCATTGTGGACCGCATATACAGCTCTTTATGTGCTACGTGGGCCGCATCCACACAATATATACACTACCTGTATGGCCCAGAAGAGGTCACATGGGCTGCAGCCTGTGCCATTGGACCACAAGCAGCCTGAGAACCACTGATCAAGAGGCATTCATATAGCTGTGTATTTGTTTGAATGCCCAATTCCTTAAACCAACGTAGGGAGCTGCAGCAATGATGCTATGGTGTACCTGGAACGCCTCACCTCCTACCCTGATGGCAGATGCTTTAAAACATGACAGGAAATTTTAGGGTCCAGTAGGTGATTTTCAAATAATTATAGCTTAGTTATACCTAACAGGCATTTCTTCAAACATGTCAAAGTAATGGAGGCCCAAGTCCATGGTACATTTAAACTTTACAAATTAAGGTGCCCCTGATTTAAAAAGAGTACAAAAATAAGCATATGGAAAAATTAACACCATGTTATACATACTTTGATAAATGCTTGGATAATAAACAAAAAAAACCCCAAGGAATTTAACTCAATTTTTCAAGAAAGGGGAAACAATCTTCAGACAGAGAACATACATAAGAAATAGATAATCTTTCTAAAAGTTACATGCTTCTGTAAACAGACTCTGTCCTCGAATGCACTCTCTCTTTCCCTCCCTCCTCCACACTCCAATATTATCTGTACAACAGCTTTCTATTAACTTTTGCTTTAAATAGTGAAGAGCATTAGAAAGATTTACCTTGTGTAGCTTTTATCAAACAGTAATTGATGCCATCATATCTCAGCGAACTTCTGAACCTATACCAGACTGAGCTCTGAGTTGCACTGGTAGTTAGCAATAAAAGACTTTTAATTACATATAGGACTTCAGGCGACACCTATATTTAGATGAAGGACTTGAAACATCCAAAAGTTAGTCGGTAAGTGATTTAAAGTGAATGATTGATTTCCTCATAATAATAATAAAAATAAATTCATTCTTACACAATGCTTTTTCATCTATAGTTTACAAAGCACATTACCAACGAAGAGGAGGAGTCATTAGGTCCATTTTTCAAGTAGGTTAAGTGACTCGCTCAAGATTATATTACAGGTCATTGACAGAGCCAGGAACAAAGCCTACGTCTCCTGACTCCCAGTCTAGTGCCCCATTCTTTGGGACACTGACTCCCATTGATCATACATTTATAAGTTGCAAAGATCTTACTAGAACTTACAAGATCTACTTGTCTGGGAGCACAATGTACAGCAAACATGGTTTCTGTAAGATACTCTCCCCCTCCCAATTCACCAAAGCGCCGGGGGGGGAGGGGGAGAAAGACAGCCAAGTTGTAACTACTTTCAAAGTTTTTAAAGAGTCACCACTTTATGGGGCCAATCCCCAAAGGTGCTAACCACCCTACAGGTTTATTTCAATGAGAGCTGTGGGCAGACACAATCACTCAGGATCACACAAGTAACCAGAGGAAAAAATATTTCCATCTTCTGAAATAGTTGGGATCTAAATCAGATTTTCAACATAGATTACTAAATTATCTTTATGCTACACATGCAAAAATCCTAGACAATGTAACTACTTAATTTCTACAATTTTTAAATTTGTTTTGTAGTTTTCAATGGCTAAGGCATATATAATACCATGTTGCCAGCTCTGGTGATTTTAATCATATCTCACAATATTTGATGTTTTTCTTAAAACTCCAGCTGTGGCAACAAGAGTATTTAAATTTTCATTTTAAAGAAGACCCAGATGTTTCTAGCACTCATGGCTGCAGAGAAAAGATTGAAACTATGAAGTGATTGGGTTTCTGAGCCTGTACGGTGCAAAGACGGAGAAAAAGTTCTTTAAAAAAAAAATTCTTAAATCTCATGACTTTGGGGGGCACGATTCATGATTTCTGAACTCGAGGTTGACAATACTGATACTATAAAGTGAATGCACTAAAACATGAGTAGGGTAATTATACCACCATCCTCATATATCAACATTTTCCTTCTATTCAAGTCCCTTCCAGACCATGACCCGACTTCCTGCAGTCTTCACTCAGTGCAAACACCCACTGATTTCAATAGGAGTTTGATCTCAGTATGACTGCATGATCTGGCCTAAGCTCATAAATACAGCTTGTTATTTTTGATTTCCAGGTATTTTCTCAATCTTTGCTACTCTGAAAAACCAACCCAGGAGGAAGAGAAATTCTCCTCTCCTCCATGAAGTGATATTAGCAGAGTAACACAGCAAGTTCCAAGCACACCTCAAACTAGTCTGCTTTTTATTTTTGTTTCTTTGTCTTGCTAGGCACCTCATCTGTAAGGAGACCACAATAAAAGGTCCAATATTAATATTTTAACACAATGCATATTTGATATGCCAAACAGTTCCAATAGAAAGACAATATTATGACATTTTTGTACAAGGAAACAGCCTCCAGTGCCCTGCTATGCGTCCTCTGAATATGTAATTCAAAAATTAATGAAGGGATAGAGGACAACGAAGCACAAGCTGGGGGCTCTCTTGAGCAACAGCTTTCAAAATAAATATTTGGCACACGCTGCCTGGAGATGTTCATTTATATTTTTAATGAGAGCACAAAAGTCATCCCGTTATCACACAAGCAGTTAAAGGGTACATTCTTTTGCAAGAGTACAATACAATACCATAAAAACTCCGTCTCCCACACTCATTCTTGGGGACCTGAACCTCCATGTTGATGACCCACCACAACCCACACATCTCCTCTAGGGTTACCACCTCTAAGGTACAAAAATTCCAGACATCCAAATCGTTTCATGCAAGTATGAAACAACAAATTAAAGGAGGCAGCACTTTTAGTGTCCAGGCATCTCACCAGGTCTAGAAACTGCCTCCATCTTTTCCTCCTCAACTCCTGTGTTTCAGACACAGCTGGAAGGAGCTGCTGATCCCCCACATCAAGCTCTAGCCAGAGCTGCCTGGTTGCACGCCCACGTAGGAACCGGGGGGGGGGGGGGGAGATGCCGCTGTTTCAGGGAGCTGCTAGAGGTAAGCACCGCCGGCAGCCTGCACCTCTGACCTCCTCCCGCGCCCCAACCCCCTGCACCAGCCCTAATTCCCCTCTCACCCTCCGAACGCCTCAATCCCAGCCCAGACCACCCTCCTGGACCCCTCATCCCCAGCCCCCCCCCCGAGCCCACACCCCCAGCCAGAACCCCCACCCCAACCTCAATTTTGTGAGCATTCATGGCCCGCCATACAATTTCCATACCCAGATGTGACCCAGGGGCCAAAAAGTTTGCCCATCCCTGATCTAGTTGATGTCTAGCCATCAGCTCAAGTTCAACATGACTAAAACTAATCTTTCCACCCAGGCCCACCCCTTTCCTCATCACTGAGGACAACACAAGCATCTGCTTATCACTCAGGCCCACAACTTGGGCATTATCTTCAACTCAGATGTCTCTCTAGTCTAGAGCCTCACATCCAGGCTAGGTCCAAATCTTGCAGACTTTGTCTGCATAACATCTCTAAAACATTGTACAGGGAGACTTTGGCAAATCAGTAAAGTGCTTGAAACCACTATGGCTTATTTTTAAAAAGCAACCTAGTCAGCAGGCTGTAAAGTGGCCATGCAGCTTGACCAAGGCAGGAGGGGAGGGGGGTTTAGGGTGCCACAGAAAGGGCAGCTTGACCCCATGTCCTTCCTGATAAGAATTGTGTTGAAGTTGTTGATACACTTTAGAAGAGCAGGATGTACCCTCAGGAATGTCTATTGGGGTCTCAAGGCTGCAAACTCTGGAAAGACCCACACCTGGTTAATCAATAATCAGAAGGAGCCTCTTGCTTGCCCATTGGAACTGCTTGCTTGACAAGTTTTCTTTAAGGGACATGTCATTGTATTACTAATGTATAAATAAGGGGAAAAAAGCTTGAGATGGGGGGGGGGACTCTTCAGGACTGGTCTCTCCCTCTGGATGCATCTTGTGTTCCCCACCGGCAGACGGGCTGCCACTCGAAGCCACTCTCAACTTTGGTAATTTTCAAGGGTTGGGAGTGTTCTACTAATCTTGTTGCCGACGTGCGTAAGTGCTTGAGACTAGTAAAGTTTAGCTTTAAGTGAAAGCACTCTTGTGTTGTCCTGTTTGTGCCAGCCATCTATTGGTCGAACGGCTATCTCCCCCCTGATTTATTTCCTGACACCTCCTCGCACAGAGTAAAGTTACCAAGAGCTTTGGGTTGAAAGAACCCCGGGTAACAACATGACTTTTCCTATCCATTCACACAGCTAAATCTTTAATCCAGGCGGTCAACTCAAATCTCAATTATTGCTATATCCTTCTCTGTGGCCTTGATAAATGCAACCTTGCCCTGCTCATACCTATTCAGAATGGTGTTGCTAGGATCATTTTCCTTACACATCACTTTGATCTTTGGATCCCTCTTCTGTTTCCCCATTCTCCATGACATCAAGCAAATTGCTTGTCTTCATTTTCAAAGCCTTTCATGACTTATGCCCACCCTACCTATCATCTCTTAAATCACCATAATGATAAAGGTGTATTACTGTATTCGCTGATCTCGCTTTTTTGGAAAGGGAATGTCATGGAGTCTGATCTAAATTCCATTGACTAATGGAAAGACTCCTAAGTACACAATGAATTTTCAAGAAAAAAAAAAGATGCAAACAAAATTGTGCAAAAGGTTTTGCACAATTTCCCTGCTGATTTTTTTTTTTAAACCAACACATTATTTATTACAAACTTACAACTCAGTAACTATAGTTTAGTTTCTCATAGCCTCTCCAACAAATTCTCATTCCGGCCCCAATTCAGCAAAGCACTTAAGTATGTTCTTGGACTTACAATTAGTCATGCTTAAAGTTAAGCATTCACTTACATTCTTTGCTGAACTGGATCTCTTACAGTTATAACACAAATAGCAGGACTTAAAAACTCCACTTGCCCAGAGTATGTAATAAGCTCTTTCACGCAAGTGCCATCAACTTCAACAGAATCTAAACTCTCTTTACTGTTTTAAGTCTCTAGTCCTTATGACTACCAAAACAACCTTCAAATTGTGAACATGGGCATAAACTGATGCAAACTAGCAAACTGAAAGCAACTCTACTGCCTCTAATGCACCTCACACTTCTCCCCAAACTATATCAGAGAGAAAACTGACCCAAGTCCTGTCCTTTTTCACAGCTGTTGTTCGGGACACTGGGAGTAAGTGAGAATGACAAGAATTCGGTCAATTTCAATATGCTGTTAGCATTTCCAGGCAGAAACAGGCACTAGAGCTAGTCACCAGAAAGGACTACCCAAAACACACCGAGGGAAGGATAGTTCAGCACAGACACCTTTACTCAGTAGCCAGAAAACCCAGACAAGGTTGGAGTAGTAGACTCAAGCCCAACACAGCAACCAGGAGACTTTGGGAAGGGTCACATTTCAGACTCCTCCCACATTTCCTTATAGCAACAAGAGACTATGTGGGAACCAGAGAGTGAGGAGAGAGAATACTCTTTTCTCTTCCAGAAGCCAGAGCTGGGCAGTGGACTAAAAATCTGTTAAAACACACTAGCCTGAGCTTCATATTAATGAATAATAGAATCCCAGAACAGAGCCAATGGACAGCATCCAGCACCCTCCTTCTATTCATTAGCTGAGTCCTTTGACTTCACATCTATGTACTTTCCCTGGGCAGCACCTCCTTCCCTCCCCCCTCCCCCCACCCAAAACTTTTTTATAAGCATATGGACAGAAGACAGACCAAGCAGGAGAGAAAGATGATTTAAGTTAGAAAATAAAGATATCGTGGAAAGAAGTGGAAGATGAAAAGGAAGAAAATAGAGGCAAACGAGGTAGAGAGCACAATATGTCTGGAGGGGCATAGAAAAAGTGAGGAACCATACATTGACGAAGACTTCTTTTCAGAGTTTATTTTTAGCAATTTTTGAGTTTTATATAGATGTCCAAAAAACAGGGTTTTTCAGGGGTCACTCTGCCTCTACTGTAATGAGTAATATGTATTATACACATTACTTATTACAATATATACTACTGTAATCTCTAATGCACTTTAACGAAGCACTGTTTCAGGCAGCACTATGTTAAAGCACACTAGGGAACACTTAGTGCGCACCACCAGGGCCTACATCGACAAATTAATGGGCAACACATTAGCATGCTTTAGAAATCACCCCCCATAGTCCGCATTACTGCTCTGTGTAGACAAGCCCTTAGATACAAGTTTATTGGATAAACAATTTTAATTTTTTCTGTATTGTGGGTGCTTTATCAGCATTTATCAGTTAAAACCAAAAATCAGAACCCTAAGTATGATGATCTATTATGGAAGAATGGAGTGAAATCAAGAAGGGGGGAAAGGCATACCAAAAGCCAGGGAGATGGAGGGATGACTGGCTAGTATTCAGCTAAATATATTAGTCACGATTTTGTTTTTGTTTTTTTAAAAAGAGCTAGTCAAATGTTATTCAGCAAATATAACATTCAATAAATACAAGTGAAGTTAGTCAAATGGCATTCAACAAATGGATTTTTCCTGCATTGGTTGACAATAGTCTACAACTAAATACAGTACACAAATGTTTTAGTTGTTTAAATTGCAAGAGGTTTGTATGCAGTGTGAGCAGTTGTGTCATAGCAGGTATTTCCCCCCCCCCCCCCCCCCCACACACACACACACACTTTTTGAGTCCTGTCAAAGAACACTGGAAGTGGGTGAGGCAAACAGAACACAGCACCCATGCTTCCCCAAGCATCAGGTAGCCTGTTGTGGCAGGAAAGAAAGCACACACACCAACATACAAAATAACAGAAGGGCAGGAATAATTTTCTGAATATGGGAAAAGAGCAAAGCAGCTAGCCAGCTCCCTCCCACTAGCCCTGCGGAAATTGTGACAGTTACTGGGCTCCCCGTGCTGTCTTCCTGACAGTGCTTTGATCAGCCACCTGTAGAGAACCTGTGAAGTTCTCTTCCCTCCCCGCTCCACTTCCAGCCCCACTCAGAACAGGGTGTTAGCCAAAGCAAACAGAGCTGATGAGATTTTTCCCAAAACTGGGGGGGAGGAGGGGGAGAAGAGAAAGAGAGGGGCAAACTTCTAACAAAAACCACAGAGTTTTATTAAACATAAAAAGGGAGAAACTGGCCAAAATAAAAAGTTTGCAATCATGCAAGTAACACATATAATTGTTAAAAGCAACAGAGGGTCCTGTGGCACCTTTAAGACTAACAGAAGTATTGGGAGCATAAGCTTTCGTGGGTAAGAAGTGAGGTTCTTACCCATGAAAGCTTATGCTCCCAATATTTCTGTTAGTCTTAAAGGTGCCACAGGACCCTCTGTTGCTTTTTACAGATTCAGACTAACACGGCTACCCCTCTAATACTTCACATAATTGTTGCCAATCTTCTAGCTAGCCAGGACTGCCACTCTTTGCGTCTGATAAAAGCAAATGCACTGCTAAGGTTTCAGCACCTTAGACTATTATACAGAGCCTGGAAATCATCAAAATATAACACCAAAACCAAAAACTCAAGATTATCAGAGCTGAGTACTTTCAACACTACTTTACAGGGCAGAAACCGGGAAATGACAAAATACAACATGTCCATACTGTCCTTGTTTCATACAACCTGCCTCAGAAAAATCCCTCATATCTTTTGGCCCAGAAGAATTTCAAACCAGGACTTATTCACTTATTCACAGCCAAAACGACACGAGCACCATCATTACCAGGAGGCGCTGGAGATGGATTGGCCATCTGCTTCAGATGGAAATTGATTCCATCACCAGAGTAGCAATAAGATGGACACCTGAAGGCAAGCGAAAACGAGGTTGCCCAAAAACAACATGGCAAATTGCTGTGGAAGCCGAGCTGAAAAACCTGGAGCACAGTTGGAGAACCACTGAAAGACTTGCCAGAAACATACAGGAGTGGAGGAGCTTCGCTGCTGCCTTAAACACCAGAGGCATAATGGGTGCTAACTAACTAGACAAACTTTTGACCAAGCCACATCTGATTGAGGTTGAGTTGGATAAACAAGACAGCAGTTTTAACTGACAAAGTTCTGCTTTAAAATCGCCATTCTGTGAAATGGTGCTGGACACTGTGTCACTGGCTTCACTTCCTATAAAACAGCTTTCAATATTTCTTCAACCTCCATCCATGGCCAACATCCATCACCCTCAATGGGTAATTTTACTAGCACAGACAAGTCTAAGGTAAAAAAAATCTAAAACCCCAAAGCCTTTTCTGATGGACAAAAAGGGTGAATTTTTCAATGATGTTAGCACAACACAATTGAATAGCCTTTTAAACACATGTGAAGCTGTGTTAACCCACATCTTGGGCATTCACAGGGCTTATCAAATCATGGCATGCTAACTGGATCTATCTAAGAGAACTGAAAGTAAAATAAACACTTTACCCATCAAGACAGGGCCTTAGGTTGCTTGTAAAAGATAAGCCTGAGTTTCATCAGAAAAAAAAGACATGGTGGAAAATCATTTTAAGAGCTGTAATTTGGGAGTGTTAGCTCTCCCTGAGGGCATGGGGGGGAGAAGATCAATGTTCCATTTTACCTCTCTTGATAGAAACCATTTCTGATTAAGTTTGATCTGCCTTGGCAGGGAGCATGAGAATTCTTTGCAATGTACTTCTTCCTCTGAAATACCCCTTGAATCTTATCAGAATTGGCTTTGTGGGGTACTTCCACATTTACCTTTACTTTGGTCTGAGACCATCATATGAAGAAGGCCCGGAAGCATCCAGGAGATAGTTTGTATCAGGAGAAGAAAAAATAGATGTATTTCCAGATATTGCTTGGGCAAAACAGGCCTAAAAGAAAAATCTGACAAAACAGTCTGTTCCCTGGGGATAGACACCGTGGTTTTGTTTCTTGCTAAATTTTTCCTGATAGTTGGAGGTTTTATTATTATAACTTATGATCAACTTTTCTATCATTGATAAAATCCTAGAAAAAATGGGGGGAAAAAAACAGGCGAAAGGAAGCTTGTGGGATTCAGATGAAAATGAATTATTGAATTCCATTATTCCCAGCTTTGAGTAGTAATGCTTCTGATGTACTCACTTGTGGGTTTGTTTGGTTATATCCGCAACCTCCTATTTTCAAGTGAAAAAATATGAAATGTCAGTCATTTACTACTTGAAATAGTTTATTCTTTTTGCTTCTTCTGATTCAGATATTAGACTGATTTAGTTCTGATCTTAAACAGCCAGCTAAATTTGTGTCCATTCTTTATAATCAGTTAAAGGCATAGTTTAATTAACTCTTGGTGTTGTATGACTTCACACCATGCTTGGGAATATTTCTCTTTGGTTTTGATAGGTTTTTTATTGATTTATTTTTGAATTCTTCCCCCATCCTTGGATTTCTACTGTATGTACATGTTGATTATTAAAGTAAAATTATAAATATGGAAGGAAAAAGCAGTCATTTGATATCCTTTCAGGCACTGAATTTTACCACTTTATTGTCCTCTGTTTACTCAGGAACCCTCCTCCTGATGTGTCACCCAGATACCATTCCTCTCGCATGTAGTCCATGAATAAAACTGAGCACTATAATTGTCACCATCTTTTCTCACTCAGGTAGTTCAATGCATGTTCACAAACAAAATTCTTTCTAGACTGAAAACAGTTTACAGAACAATCCATTTCTGTTTACACACTTTATTCTATGAGCTTTCCAAATATAAATTGAATCAGCTGTATTTTGGGAGGATGGGGGTGAGAAGAAAGACACCACCATATACTTCATTGGATTCTCAGGAACAAAGAACAAAGTCATAACTTGTTTTAGACTAGGCTTTATTGCTCAGAGAAAATAGAATGCCACCCTCAGTACACTGGCGACATTAACATTCCAAGACATCTGGAGAAGTATGTGGTTGAACATTTGCAAAATATTCACTGGAATGATGGTCTTCTGGTTAAGACACAGCATTGATACTCAGGAGGCCTAGATTCAACTTTGGCTCTACTGAAGACTTAGTGTGTCAACTTGAGAAAAATCACTTAGTCTCTCTGTTCTTCAGTTGCACATCTGTAAAGTGAAGGTAATAATCCTGCCCTCCCTCACAGGGGAGCTGTGGGAGAATAAATCTACAAATACTTGAAGATGCTCTGATGCTACAACATTGATAAGTACAATGATAGACAACAATGGATTGCAGCAACCATTGCTGCATCTTTTCATTATTTCATTTCCTTTTCCACAATAAATGTGGCGAGATCTACCGTGAAGTTTATTTGGAAGGTTTTTCATCACTCAGCATGTACATTCACATCTATGGAGTACAGCACTTCTAGCAAAAGGGTGCACCCCTGCCCTGATCCCTTGAGGACTTCTTACCTCTCTGTGCTAGATAGCCTCCAATTTAATGCTTAAGCCAGCCATTTTAGCACATTTGACCATTGTTTTAACTTTTGTCTCAAGCAAAAGAAAAGTCTTGCTGATCTTGAATTGAGTACAGGGACTCGGCACCTTAAAACAGGCCACTCCTGGAAGTATTTCTGTTAATCTTCCCAATTTCTCTAAAAATGTTTAGCATGGATTTTTTACTCTTGCAATTTGCCTTAGTCTAGTGGTAATTAGGTAATAAAAGGATTGGGTGGTAGGATTCCACCTAGAGACAGATTTCACAGGAATATTTTTAGTTATGCATAATCCTGTAGATTAATTCTAACATCTATTTAACAACTATTTTTCTTACATAGCTTGTGCTTAAATAAAATTAAGGGATGAAATTATAGTAAATTATACAGTCAAAAACAGGTTATTGGATTAGGTGAACCACTAATCTGCTCCAATATGGCAGTTCTTATATAAAATACTCTAATATTTGTTTTTACTTCTTGTTTCCTGAGTTTCATAAATGAGCTGAATACATTTCTTGTTGTATAGGGGGGAGTAAATGCTAAATCACAGTTTAAAAACATTTAAATTCATTAATACAACTCAGCCTATAAAATTAAGTATTGTGGTCTCAGGATATCATAGAGACCATTGCATTGGTTTTACAAGAAATAAACCATTTCCTCATACATATTGTTTCTGTTCAGACTGAGGTTGTAGTTTAATATGTGGTTTCCATCACATTCCCTACTGGATAATATATTCCACATAACAAAAAGCAGCAGTCTGGCACATCTTGCAGTATTTGCTCAGCAACAAACTAATACTGAATTAGCAGAAAAAATAAAATGATCAAAGCCTAATAAATTATCTAGCCTCTTTTTAGTTTATCAGTAAGGCCTGGTCTACACTATGACTTTAATTCGGATTTAGCAGTGTTAAATCGAATTAACCCTGCACCCGTCCACACAACGAAGCCATTTATTTCGAAATAAAGGGCTCTTAAAATCGATTTCTGTACTCCACCCCGACTAGCGGAGTAGCGCCGAAATAGATATTGTCATTTCGAATTAGGGTTAGTGTGGCTGCAATTCGATGGTATTGGCCTCTGGGAGCTGTCCCACAGCGCACCATTGTGACTGCTCTGGATAGCAATCGAACTCGGATGCACTGGCCAGGTAGACAGGAAAAGCCCCGTGAACATTTGAATTTCATTTCCTGTTTGCCCAGCGTGGAGAGTACAGGTGACCACAGGTAGCTCAGCTCATCAGAACAGGTAACCATGCAGGCCGATAATCGAAAAAGAGCACCAGCATGGACCGTACGGGAGGAACTAGATCTGATCGCTATATGGGGAGAGGATTCAGTGCTAGCAGAACTTCGTTCGAAAAGACGAAATGCCAAAACTTTTGAAAAAATCTCCAAGGGCATGATGAAGAGAGGCCACAATAGGGACTCAGATCAGTGCCACGTGAAAGTCAAGGAGCTCAGACAAGCCTACCAAAAAACAAAGGAGGCAAATGGTCGCTCCGGGTCAGAGCCGCGGACATGCCGCTTCTACGACGAGCTGCATGCAGTTCTGGGGGGGGCCGCCACCACTACCCCACCTCTGACTGTGGATTCCGAGGCGGGGATAATCTCATCAGCTACACCTGAGGATTCTGTGGACGGGGAAGAGGAGGAGGAGGAGGACTCATAGACTCATAGACTTTAAGGTCAGAAGGGACCATTATGATCATCTGGTCTGACCCCCTGCATGCTGCAGGCCATAAAACCGTCCCTACCCCTTCCCTGGACTCTGCTGTTGAAGTCCCCAATCCTGTTTTAGGTGACTTCAATCGGCAGAAACCCTCCTGCTAGAGATCCCTGCCCTATGCTGCGGAGGAAGGCGAAAAACCTCCAGAGGCTCAGCCAATCTGCCCTGGAGGAAAATTCCTTCCCGACCCCAAATATGGCGATCAGTAAGACCCCGAGCATATAGGCAAGAGTCTCCAGCCTGACCCCATCAGCCATTATACAATTTACCTACCATTTCTTGGTTTTCCTTGACTACTATGTTATACCATTAAACCATTCCCTCCATAAATTTATCTAACTTAATCTTAAAACCAGACAGGTCCGTCGCCCCCACCGTTTCCCTCAGAAGGCCGTTCCAATATTTCACCCCTCTGACGGTCAGAAACCTTCGTCTAATTTCAAGCCTGAACCTCCCCACGGCCAGTTTATATCCATTCGTTCTCGTATCCACATTAGTACTAAGCTGGAATAATTCTTCTCCCTCCCTCGTATTAATCCCTCTAATATATTTAAAGATAGCAATCATATCCCCCCTCAGCCTTCGCTTTGTCAGACTAAACAACCCAAGCTCCTCTAGTCTCTTTTCATACAACAGGTTTTCCATTCCTCTGATCATCCTAGTGGCCCTTCTCTGCACCCGTTCCAGTTTGAGTTCATCTTTTTTAAACATGGGAGACCAGAACTGCACACAGTACTCCAAATGAGGTCTCACCAGCGCCTTGTACAACGGAAGCAGGACCTCCTTATCCCTACTAGATATACCTCGCCTAATGCATCCCAAGACAGCATTGGCTTTTTTCACCGCCACGTCGCATTGTCGACTCATAGTCATCCTGCGGTCTACTAGGACCCCTAGGTCCTTCTCCTCTTCCGTTACTTCTAACCAATGCGTCCCCGTTCTCCCCAACAGCCAGGATCTTTTTCTCAGCCTGACTGAAGTACCCTCCCAACCCAGTATCCAAGACCATGACCCCATGGAAGGGACCTCAGGTGAGTTTACCTTTTAAAATATAAAACTTGTTTTAAAAGCAAGCGTTTTTTNTCTCTTTTTTTTCAACCCTCCCTCCAGCAGCTGCAAATTTTTCAAGCCTCCCTCCCGAAGGCTCTCTCAGATAAGGCAGAGGAGAAAGAGTACACGAGACGAGATGTTCACGGAAATAATGGAATGCACCCGCAATGAAATAGCTCATTTGAATGAGTGGAAGGACACGGTATCTAAATTTAGGAAAGATACCAGTGAACGTGAGGTCATGAGGGACGTTCGAGATGAGAGGTGGCAGGCTGCAATGCTGGGGCTGCTGCATGATCAAACGGACATGCTCCGGCGTCTGGTGGAGCTTCAGGAACAGCAGCAGGATAACAGACTACCGCTGCAGCCGCTGTATAACCTCCCTCCCCCCTCACCATGTTCCATATCCTCCTCACCCAGACGTGTAAGAACGCGGGGGGGGGGGGCTCCGTGCACCCTCCCACTCCACCCCAGTGGACAGCCCAACCAAAAGGCTGTCATTATATTGCATTTTTTTCAGTGGCCTTTTACTTCCCTCTTACCCTCCTCCCAAACCTCACCCAGATTATAAACATAGGGAGAGAGCCAACAAGGTAATCAATTAATAAAGAATACCTGATTTTTAATGATAGTGACTTTATTTTCTTTGAAAGCAAGCTGGGGGAAGGGGGAGGGTGGGTTCCTTACAGGGAATGAGTCAATAAAGGGGACAGGTTTTCATGAAGGAGAAAAACTGAAATTTCACACTGTAGCCTGGCCAGTCATGAAACTGGTTTTCGAAGCTTCTCTGATGCACAGCGCTTCCTGGTGTGCTCTTCTAATCGCCCTGGTGTCTGGCTGCGCGTAATCAGCAGCCAGGCGATTTGCCTCAGCCTCCCACCCCGCCATAAAGGTCTCCCCCTTATTTTCACAGAGATTGCGGAGCACACAGCAAGCAGAAATAACAATGGGGATATTGGTTTGGCTGAGGTCTGAGCGAGTCAGTAACGATCGCCAGCGACCTTGTAAACGGCCAAATGCACATTCTACCCCCATTCTGCACTTGCTCAGCCTGTAGTTGAACTGCTCCTGACTCCTGTGCAGGCTGCCTGCGTATGGCTTCATGAGCCATGGCATTAAGGGGTAGGCTGGGTCCCCAAGAATAACTATTGGCATTTCAACATCCCCAACAGTTATTTTCTGGTCCGGGAAGTAAGTCCCTTGCTGCAGCTGTTTAAACAGATTAGTGTTCCTGAAGACACGAGCGTCATGAACCCTTCCCGGCCAGCCCACGTTGATGTTGGTGAAACATCCCTTGTGATCCACAAGTGCTTGCAGCACCATTGAAAAGTACCCCTTTCGGTTTATGTACTGGGTACCCTGGTGCTCTGGTGCCAAGATAGGGATATGGGTTTCATCTATCACCCCACCACAGTTAGGGAATCCCATTGCAGCAAAGCCATCCACATGACCTACACATTTCCCAGAGTCACTACCTTTCATAGCAGCACCTCAGTGATTGTTTTGGCTACTTGCATCACAGCAGCCCCCACAGTAGATTTGCCCACTCCAAATTGATTCCCGACTGACCGGTAGCTGTCTGGCGTTGCAAGCTTACACAGGGCTATCGCCACTCGCTTCTCAACTGTGAGGGCTGCTCTCATCTTGGTATTGTGGCGCTTCAGGGCAGGAGAAAGCAAGTCACAAAGTTCCAAGAAAGTGCCCTTACGCATGTGAAAGTTTTGCAACCACTGGGAATCGTCTCACATCTGCAACACTATGCGGTCCCACCAGTCTGTGCTTGTTTCCCGGGCCCAGAATCGGCGTTCCACGGCTATAACCTGCCCCATTAACAGCATGATCTCCAAAGCACCGGGTCCCGCGGGTTGATAGCATTCCATGTCCATATCCTCATCACTCTCACCGCCGCGCTGCCGTAGCCTACTCCTCGCCGCCTGGTTTTGCAGGTTCTGGTTCAGCATAAACTGCACGATAACGCACGAGGTGTTTACAATGTTCATGACTGCTGTCTTTAGCTGAGCAGGCTCCATGATTGCCGTGGTATGGCGTCTGCACTGTTCACCCAGGAAAAAAGTGCGAAACAGTTGTCTGCTGTTGCTTCCCTGGAGAGGGGGGAGGATATACCCAGAACCACCCGCGACAATGTTTTTGGCCCCATCAGGCATTGGGATCTCAACCCAGAATTCCAATGGGTGGAGGAGACTGCGAGAACTATGGGATAGCTACCCACAGTGCAGTGCTCCAGAAATTGACACTAGCCCCGGTACATGGACGCACACCACCGAATTAATGTGCTTAGTGTGGCCACATACATTTGACTTTATACAATCTGTTTCCAAAATTCAAGTTATATAAATTCGGATTAATCCCGTAGTGTAGACATACCCCAAGACTGCTAGAAGCCTGCAAGCAAAAACATCACTGATAGTGCACAGCATCAAGAGTTCTGGTCTTTGGGAAGACTGAGATGATGCCAGAATTTGGAGTATTTCCACATGTAGGTCACTGGTTTAAATCCTTCCCAATCATCAGTGACAACCAGTGGATACCATATGAACTATCTAGTGGTCTACGTTAAACAACACAATAGGGTGGTCTCAGTCCAGTTCCCTGTGAAAAGGACCGCAGAAATTGTCATTACAAGTGACATTAAACATCCGTATAACAGACTTCAAGGATTAAATAAATGTGAATAAGAGATTTTAACCCTTCGATGTGGTAGGACAGAAGGCTGGTCTTGCAGTTGAGGAACTGTACCAGGACTTGAAAGATCTTGGTTCATTTTTCAACTGCACCACAGGACTTCCTGTCTCACCTTAGGCATGTCACTTAGATTGTCTGTGCCCATTTGTAAAATGGGCACAATACCTGTTTTGATCACAATTGTTCCTTCTAACCTTAAAATAATCTAAGAACCTCTTAGTCGGGGTTGAGGCACATTGGCAGGATCTTGCACACTTGCTACCCAGAACATACCAGTTGTGGAACTTTGCACAAGCATGATGTTCACTTTTTAAATTTTTTTTTATTTCAGATACCCCATTATTTAAGACCTATGAGGCCAGAAGTCAAAAAATCCTCAAAATGTGGTAAGGGAATTTAAGACAAGCCACGCATCTGGAAGTGAAGCTTCCTGAGGCAATTTACCTTAGAAAGAGATTACTTAACACATTATCAAGAAGAAAGCATGTTATAGAAGGGCTAGGAAGAGGGTGTAGGGGGTAGAGAAATAGTAAGGTAAGCAAACCCATACCTATGGTTAACAAATATGGTT
Source organism: Trachemys scripta elegans (assembly GCF_013100865.1). Taxonomy (NCBI): domain Eukaryota; kingdom Metazoa; phylum Chordata; order Testudines; family Emydidae; genus Trachemys; species Trachemys scripta. Next base: position 41,182,772 of record NC_048298.1, on the reverse strand, counting down.
AATTAGCTTGTGTAGCAGGAGGAGAAAAGAACACAGATAGCAGGAGCTGTCTATAGTAGTTAGCCTCACACATAAAAAAAAAGCAGCCCAACGTACTATATAATCCAAATAATAAAATATGTAGTAGATCAATGAGATTTTCATATAGGTTATCGAATACTCCGTTTTTAAAATGACAACATTCCTATTTGTCTAGTGGCTCTGATTAATACATGAGTTATCAATAGCCGAAGAGTTCAAGAAGATATTTGTGCATTTGACAATTAAACCTCTAAACATTTTGTGGACAAGAAATGAAAGCTAAGAAAATTATCAAGATATATCTAAATAATCTTTGAGGAGTTATTATATAAAGAGTAAAGTTTTACATATGAAGTTTTAAAAAGCTAATTTTGAAATAGACAAAAATTCAGATTATTTCAAATTATAGGTTTTGTTTGTGGCAGGGTCTATGATTTTCATGTTTGGAAAACACTGTAGTTCCTACTATAATCTAAATAATGAATGAATGATTTAAGTAGATTTGCAATTTGAAATTACAGACTGTATGGCTAAATCATAAATTCATCCCTAGTACAAAGTGGGATATTGCTTTCTGTTACGTTCCAGACAGCACTGTAAATGATCATGAGGCATGTACTGAAAACAGGTGTGTTTACAATTCAGATAATTCCTGGTAAATAAAACATTCTAGCTGAGCAGCTGAAACCTAACAGATCTACAGTATTTTTAAATAGGTTACATTTACTAGATTATTATAACAACAACATCTGATAGTTTTTTACTTCTAACAGTAATGGACACTGAAAAATGACATGTTTTTCTTTCTTACAAAAGCACTAGGTTTTTCAGCCTGATTAAAAACATAAAACATCTTTCTAGTTCCACAGTTAAATTCTTAAAGCAAACGAAAATTTGTCCCAATTTAATTACTGTACACTGAATGTCATGTGTCACTTAGAAGTGAAAATTGCAGGTAGTCATATTTGATTTGAGGTGAGATGTCAGATTGGGTGATTTACAGCTCAATGACTAAACATTAATACAGCAAGTGTCATACTTTTACACTGGGTGCAACACCAATAAGTGCCCTACACTGATCTCAGAAATTCTCAAGATCCTCTTTCACACACCTTTAGAAACACCATGTACATGGTACTACCTTGGAGCATTACCATCAAAATAAGTGAATTCAAAGGTTGTAGTCAATTGCAGCAGCTGGGTGCTTAGCATTTTGGAAAAATCAGGCCATTTATTTTTAGGTCCTAAATATAGATTTAGGAACCTAACTTTAGGCACTTGTTTTTGAAAAATCTTGACCATGGGTTTCTCTGTTTAAATAAGTAAGATGAAATAAAAGAATTACTACAATATGCTATTTTGTTGCTGTTACTATCATCACATTACATTAGTGCCTACTGGATTTTTGTGACAATCTGCCATCACCTATATCAGTCACATTCAGGCTGGCACCCTACATGTCCCCAAAACAGTAAACACTTAAACTAATAGTTTACTAGTCTTCACAGCAACAAACCAAGTGGAATTCAATCCATTTTGTGGATTAAAAATAAATACATTCTGAAATATATGAAGATTTGAATCTATGTACTGATTAATATATGAGTTATCAATACCCAGACAATTCTCTTTCCCAATAGCCCTTACGTATTCAAAAAGATCAAGAGTCAGAATCAAAGTATTCTGTCTGGAGACTGAATTTAAAAAGATTCTCTCCGTTAGCCTCTAGCGCGGTCATTAATAGAAGTTTGTTTAGTATCCTTCTAGAAATTGATTATGCAATATTTACAGAACCAAGTACAAAATGAAAAGATTTCAAATTTTAAAATAAACTTTCCAATAACTGAGTATTTTTTAAGCTACTGAAAAATCTAAAAGCATAGAGTAACACACTATCTTGGGAGCCTGCCCCAAATATATTGCACAGCAAATGAAACTTTGCTCTACCTTTAATAAAAGGCAAACAATCACATTATTGGTTCCCTGAGTTGTTAAGACACTGTTTCTCCTTATCTGGAGTCTGCATTTAGTAATAATCACTGAAACAAAATAGATGGATTGTCTCATTTACAAAACAATTCTCCTTTGTATTATATCCATGATTTATCTTTAAATGTATTTGGTCAGCACATTATTTTTTGCATGAAATACTTTTCAGAGTTTAATGTCATTTTAACATCTGTTTTGCCATGGATCATACCCTGCTGGATTAGTACTTCTAACAAGTCTTCCACTATTTATTTTTTTACTATAAAATGATCCTATATGCCCATATTTGACAATATAGGTGGATTTAACGGTCACCCTGAAAAACTTCTAATTTGTAAAGAAATTTTCTTCTGCTCGTTTCTACATGCCACTAGTGCCGTGCTGATTTTAAAAATGCACTGGAACCTACTTTAGAGAGTATCTGCTGCAAAGATAATCCTGTTAACACCGACATAAAATACAGGAAATTGATTCCCTTTGCAGAAACATCTGTGAAAATTATTATCAACATTCTGTTGAACGACTGCATTTTCTTCCTCCCAAACGTTCGGAGGCTCATTAAACAAACGCCTATTAAAGAGATCAACCTGTTGAAGGAACCAGAGATGTGCCCAGCCTAGAATATGGTAGTCTCTGAACAGGCTCTTCCATGCTCTGTTAGCGAGCTGGAAACTAATCTCAACAGTGCGGTGTGACCCACTGACACAAAAACACTTCACTACTGAACCGATCGATACAGAGACTCGGATGAAAGGTGGGCAGACGATGGCCCACAATCCCGGTCTCGGGCGTGTTCAGAAGAAGTTACGGGCGATTTAATACTTTATGGCACTTCAGAGACGTGCAGCGGGATCCCGGGGATTGCACCCCGACTGAGCAAGCACGCCTGGCTCAGGCTGCCAGTAGCGATCAACTGCTGCTACCGAGATGGGGGTCGCATTGCAGAAAACAAACCCAAAGCTCGCGGACCATGCAGCGGAGATGGAGCAGGGGCGGAGCGGGCAGTGCCCAGTGGCCAGGCGGGAAGTGAGGGCGGGGGAGGCTGGTGGGACCGGTGCCTGCGGCGACTCACCTTCTGCTGCCTCCGGGCCATGTCGGTGGGCTGCTTGGCGTTGAACGGGTACGCGATGCACCTCACTATGAACACATACAGCTGCAGCCGGAGCCGCTTCTCCTTCTCCTCTTTCTGCAACCTCTCCTGCTCCTCCCTGCCCTCGCTCAGCACCGAGGGGCTGGGGCTCGCCGGTCTGGCGGAGCCGCTGCCCTGGCGCCCCGGCTCCCTCGCGCGGGGCTCCCGATTGGGAGCCGGCAGGACTCGCGGCAAGCTACCGCTGCAGCCCCCGGGCGCCACCACCAGCACCTCCCGCCTCTCCTCTTCCAGCACCTCGTCGGACTCCTCTTCGCTGGAGGACGGGTCCAGCATGGTGCCGGCAACGCGCGGCCCCTGCCTGCGGGCGCGGAGCGAAAGGGAAAGCGGCACGCACCTTTCCGGACACGTCGAGTTTTACACACCGACCAGTTCCTACCCGCGGCAGCCGCCAGGGAGGGGGCGGGGCCTGGGAAGGGGGTCGAGCTTGGGTTGCCTTGGGAATTGCTCTGGCCGGCTCCTATCAGAGCTCCGGCCAGCCTGTCACTTCTCCCCAAGCGACGGGGACGGGCTCCGCCCGCCGGCGGCTGCGGCGCCGCGCAGGTGGGGAACCTGTAGCGCCCACAACAAGCAACACGTGGAACGGAATGTTAATGGAGCTCGACGCGCTCCGCCCGCCCCGCGCCGCTGCCGAGCCCGCCCAAGCGCTGTCTGGCTCCTGCCGGGAAACAAAAACAGAGGAAAGCTGTCGCCACCTGGATCCTGCTGATGTTAGGTCCCGCTGCTAAAGAAGCGTCGCCGCTCCGATTGCACCAGGAAAAACCCTGCCACACAACAGGGATCCAGCCAACTTTTGCCTTCCCCCAGGTTCCCTGCCTGAGTAGAGAATGCTGCCGCTCCTGCTCCGCCAGAAAACAGAAATCCCAATCCTGATGCATCTTTGCACAGTCCCACTAAACCCCGGATCCAGCACTGGGATCCAGTTTAGCGCGTTGCCACTTTTCGGGGAGGAGGGGGAAAATTGGGAACAACTTAATCGCTATCATGGAAAAAATATGCAAGTTGGTTAATACATAATTTGCATATAAGCAGAAGTGTAATTGAGGTTTTGTTTGTGTTTTAATGTGTGGATCTAGTGGTGGTGAATGAATCCATTTGATCTTCCCAGGTGAATGACATTTCCTCTTTAGCTTCCTGAACACACAGCCCCGCCAGCTGGGTCAGATTGGGGAAATACCACTCTTCTCAACTACACCCATAAAATAAACTGCCTGGGCAAATAGCCAAAATGAGATACCTCTCACAGTAGCTTGTGCAATGTTCAAGATATCATTCACTGGGCAGCTGCTAGGGCTTCACTGGCTTCCTTGAGCTTAGTTCCCCTTCTGGAGGGCTTGAATGTGTACTTGTGCTTTGCTAGCTGCCTTGAGTGTGTCTCCTTCTCAAAGGGGGGAAAACAATAAATCTGCCAAAGAGCTACATGGTTGTGGCAACAAAAGGAGATATCGCTCATAGTAACTTGTGTAGATCTGTGAGCGTACTCTCTTAGCTGAGGAATTAAATATTTAACAATGGTGACATTTAAATTTATGATTAGTGGACATCTGAGTTAGCATTTCACTGAGATGAAAGGAGCAGTTCACACCTCTCAGCACTATTGGTCCCAGCTCTGTTTGTGAGGTTTTCTTCGCAACCTTAACACCTAGAGACTTTTTAGCCTATATTCTGAGGAACAAAATAACTCCTTCAAAGACATTTGAATGCTTGCTGTTTTGGAGCCCTAACTACCAGTGTGGCTCAACAGTGATAGGTGTGTAACCTCTTGGCAAAGTGTGTGTGACTTCCCCCTCTCGGAGTTGAAGGTAACCTACTTTAAGGATTCATTCTTAAATTAACTTATTGGAGGACTGGATGCCACAGGATATTGATATAGACTACACAGCCTTTCACCGTAGGGACTGAAGGTTGTTTCTATCAAATGGATGTTTGGTGGTCCTTATATGAGATGAGTTTGCCAGGGTTTAATTCCAGCTCCCACTTTGCAAACTCACCACCTTGCTTTGCTCAAATCAACAAACTCAGTATAGAGACCAAGAACTGCAGGGGCCCTGAAGACTGAACTACTCCTGTTACCCTTAAAGGAATATATATAATTGTCAGTAAATACTATTGTTCTTTTAAAAAGGTTTTGTTGGTAGATAGTAATATTTCCTTTGTACTCTGCATTTATTTGATGGTCCTATGCATCAAATATTTATATTTAAGCAATTATTTGCAGGATTAGCTAGCCTATTCGTACACATAGAAGCTGCCATATTACATTAAACTTGAGTGTACTACCAGTACAGTAAGCAACTGCACAGTGCCAGATTAAAGAATTTTGGAGCCCTATGCTTGTGGAAATTGGGGGCCTGCCATCTTTTCTCAAATTTGTCCTGAGTGGTACTGTGACCCCATGTGCTAGGTCGCAATGCCACTCACTCAGAGTTGGCCTAGCTGCCCCCCTTATGACAGAGGAGGCAGCCAAGCCAACCCTGAGCAGTATTGTAACCCCGTGTGCCACATCACACCACCACCCACAAAAAAACTGGTGACCTGAGATGGGGGTTTAGTGTAAGTGACCAAGTGCACATTAGTTAATCCAGGGCTGCATCTAAAGCTATTATAGACTGATATAGGTTCTTTCATTCTCAGATATTCAGAGTTTAGATATCTGTGGAGAACTAGGAAACATTTGTATTATTTTTATGAATATTGGTCATGCCTCTGTGTTTATAATGAGTTGCTTGCTATGGAGTTAGAGCAACAGGAAGCTGTTAGAGTAACCAAGCATGAAAGGTAACACAATGGCCTAGATAAGGAGCATCCTAACACACACTCAAAGGCAACAGCCAGATTAACGGCTGTGAAGAGTCCCAATCCTGGTTACATGGCTGTTTTGCCAAGGTTGAGAACATGGAGATCACAAGAGAAAAGGCACTAAGATCTGCCCTAAGAGAAGGCAGGAGAAGTTGTCAGCTCTGGCAGGCTGATTGAGAGTCAGGGTCTGCGGCAAGCAAATTGTAACTTGTGCTCCCCCAAGAGAATAGGAGGCACCTAACATAAGTTATGTCTTTTAGTGGCTTGAGGGGAATGCCAAGCATAGCTAAGACAGTATGTGTTCTTTTAAATCCATTTGTTTAAATCCTCTTTGTTGTTTTAAATCCATTTGTCTGAGTGCTACTCACCTTTTGGCAAAATAAATCATACTTTGTTTTGAAGAAGCTGCTTCTGCGTCACTGTATACTGCTACTGTACCCATGCTTCCAAAGGGAAATTCCTGCAGGTGCCAAGCCTGTTGGGCCTTCTAGGTATCATGGTTGGCAACCAGGGCGTGTAACTCAGAGAATGGTTAGATTGTGGGATCCCATGCCAAAGAAGAGTGGAGGCCTTGGCCAGTTACTTGAAAGGGGTGCACATGGAGGACTGGAAAAGAATCTCAGCAGGGGCAGCCTAGCCAGGGCCATGACAAACAAAACCATTAGTACTGAAAGAATAGATTTATTCATGTACACACCAGTTTTCTCCATGGGAACTACCGTGTGCACACTCAGATTTGCAGGTGTCTTTCATGAAAATTTATTGTAATTTACATTTTTGTGGCTTACATCTGTCATTCTGACAGGGAGGATGGGCTGGCATTTAGGGCACAAGCCTAATACATGGCAGACTGGGTTCATGCCCCTGTTTTGCTACAGACTTACTGTGTGACTTTGGGCAAGTCACAACCTCTCTGTGCTTTAATTCCCCATCTCTGACATGGGCCTATCCTTGAGGTGGCTGGAATTCTAGTTACTTACCCGATCCAAGAAACTGGCAGAGAAGTCAGCCCTACCCAACTTTAGATCATCATCAGCTCCTATTTCCATCATTCTAAGTGCTTCACAAACACAATACAGGTACCACTATGAAACAGAGATGGGCCCAAACCAGAACTCCTTTAGGCTTTGAGAGTCTAGGTTCAAACATTGTGGCTGAGGTCTATTTCTATTAAAGGCCTAGATTTAAACTTTTTTGGGGAAAATTTGGATCCAGATCTGAACTTCACAGCTTGGTCCCATCTCTACTTACCACTGATGACATTTTTAAAAGAAAATCAAATCATGCTACCCTGCAAAATGTGTTTACAAATAAAAATACTTTTAAATTCTTTTTAACAGATTCCTGGTCCGAGGCATTTTTCAGCTCAAAAGGTACTGCGTTCCACAGACTCAGAGATGAAGGAACGGGGACACAACCCTTTATTATTTATTGAGCACCGTCAGCATGCATGGTGCTAAACAGAGAGGATGAGAGGGTCCCTGCCCCAAGGTGCTTACAATCTAACCTGTTCTGGTCCTTTATGCTTTTAGGACCAAACTTGTTGCTTCCTCTGACTTCTCAAGTCAGAGAGCATCAGAAGATAAGTAAATTATGTGAAACGTTATGAACTTTCACTTGTCTGGTATATAGATAGCAGGTAGGAAACCTTCAAGTTTAAAAGTCATAAATAAGAGTCATTCCTGTCTGATATATATATATATATATATATATATATATATACACACACACACACACACTCCAATTAGTCAATTCAGGTTTGTAGAAATCAGTGATATGTTATATGTTCTCTTAACACTTTGTGTACCATGGCATCTCAGTGGACCATGCCCATTCCAGGCAAATTCTGCTTCCATCAGGGGAGTTGTTGTGCACAAACAAAGGTCCACAATTCCATATTACTGAGGTTTTTTTTTTGTTTGTTTGTTTTTTAACATAGGGCCCAAATCCTGCAGTAGGAGTTTTACTTGCATCAGCACTGCAGGATTTGGTCATAAATCTATACTACCAGCTACTGCCATATTAATCTTAGGTTGTTCATACTGTGTTGTCATACAGTGGATTACAACACTCTTCTTGTTTAGCATTACGATTGCTTTTGCTCTATTTGCTGCCTGTATTTTTTGTGAGGAGAAAAATACCTTAGTTTTCTCTAATGCTTTTTAACACCTAGAAAATGAAGTGAATCTTCCCTTAGGCTGCATGAGTAGGCACTCTTGGCAAGGCAACAACTTTTGCAGTTTCTTATCAATGTAATCTAACCTAACCTGTTTTGTTCTCTACTTCCTGCTGACCTCACAGGTTTATTTTCAGGTCGTGTTTACCCAAGAGTAACCTCCTCCCTCCCCCTTTACATGTTATAATCATCCTAATTTACACTGTGATTTATTTTAAAGAATTAACACTAGTTACAGTTCTGGTTCTACCTACTGAGCAGCAATATGAGACTATAATAGCCTTACAAATCCCATATTGAGCATAGGAAGATTGGAGATCAGAGTTTACCCTGCTTACAGGCAATCAGCTGACCACACCCCCACACAGTTACCAGAACTGCCAGTCATGGAGATATTTACCCACACCCAGCTATAAAGGAGGGAGAATAGAGAGGAAGGGGGGGAGGGGCAGTTGGGATACCAGAGGGGCAACAACACTATGCCAAGCTGCCTCTGAGAAGGAGACAAAAGAAGACTGCAAGTACTGGAGTTTAAGGGCTGATAACTTCAATTGAAGTTAAGAGTTTATGGACTGGTTTAATTGCAGATAAATTGAAAGGGACCAGTTAGGAAAAAGCTGGGACCCCTAGAGAACTGCACCAAGAGCAGTTGAGAATGTGGTACAAAAAGTGAGGTGGATTTTCACTATCCCTGCAGAAAAAGGAAGCTTTAAATAAAAAACATTCCTCCTCCCCTCCCCCACCCCACTTTTCTTTTATATATATAAAAAGAGAGTTGTGGAGGTGATTTAGCTCCTGCAATAGCTGGATGACTCACAAGCATTACAGCAAAAGAGACAGCAACAACAGTTGTTACAATGGTTGGCGGAACTAGTACCAGCTGCTACTCCTCAGGGTCCTGCCCCTAAAGAGAATGTATCCTCCATAATTCAGGGAACACTTAAACCCTAATGCTTTGCAAGATGATGAGAGACAATGACCCGAAGTCTTCTTGGTAACTTTTGAAAGGGTAGCTCCAGCCTGTCAATGGCCTCCAGCCCAGAGGACAATCTGACTTCCTCCACTCCTCATTGGGGAAGCCTAAGCAGCATATGGGGCGATTTGATGATGTGGTAGCCCAGGTCTAGGAACAAGTAAAGATGGTCATATTGAACTGGCTAGGTCTGGATGAAGATATCTACCATCAGCGATTTTGCCAAGAGTGCTCCCCACCAAAGCATGGCCATGGGCGGTTGTCTGTGCTTGTGTTAGTTAAAGCCAGAGTCTTGAATGGGACCCCAAATAGTAGAACTCACAGTTATGGAGCAGTTTGTACAGATTCCTCCGTCTGCAGACACCAACCAGTAACCCTAGATGATGCCACCCACCTCATGGAAGACTACATGGGCACTCAAGCTGCTGTGGAAGGAGCTGCTCCTCATACATTAGAGAAGGAAATAGACTGGGTATCCGAGGGTGGTGGTGGCCCATATTGGGTAAATCCCCAGGCAATGGACTGGTTGGCGGGCAGGATAGGTGACAGGCAGCCCTCTCAGGTTCTGTGGGTAAGATTTCCCCAAGACAGCAGGACCATGACTTTAAGCACCCCATCAGCCCTTCACCCCATGCCTACACAGGAACAAGGGCCCAGTGAAGCTTGGAAAGAGGAAGATCCAGCCGCTAGAAGACAAGGGAGAGATTTGATAGCCTGTTTCTCCTGTGGACAGCAGGGATACAGATTTTGCTACTGCCCCTAGATGGAGTTGTAATTTCAGGCAGGTCTGGACAGGAGAGAATAAAGCCCCCCAAAACATTCCAGGGAAACTCATAATTCCAGTAGAAATGAGTAGTCAAAAGACACTAGCCCTTGTAGACTCATGGTGTAACCAGAGGTTTGTCTAGGTGTGGGTAATTAAAGCAATAGGGAAACTTGAGAAATAGGTAATCCCTATTAAATGTATCCATGGAAATATTTAACAGTATCTCTGCAAGACAATACAATTGACTGTTGATGAGAACCAAGACTGGATGGAAGTAGGTGTGTCTCTGGATCTTCCTTACCCCATGATATCAGGCTGAGACTGGATGTATTTCCCCGGACTCTTACAGACACTTCCTTTAATGCAGGAGCTCAAGGAATACATCCAGAAGAAAAGTTAGGGGTCCTGTTCCCTCTTTTAACAATGCCGACCTACTTACTTCCTGGCTAAAACAAAAATGTTCCAGAGACAAAAGAGGATAGAAAGAAAAGAGTGGAGGAAGGTGAGAGAGGTGATCCCTTCCTTAAGCATAATGGAAACCACAGACTCCATAATCAATACAGAAGACACAGAAGAAGGGCCTTCCACAGGCCCAAATAAAATACCCCCTCTGCAACTGGACCCAGAGAAGTGAACAGGATTCTCAGATTTCTGCATGGAGCAAAGAAATGAGACTTTGAGCCAGGTCTTTATACAGGTAGCAGTGATAGACAACAAAAAGGTGGATCCTCTGAAGGCACGGCTATACCCCCATTTTGTCTTTTAGATGGACTTGTTATATTGCATAGACCAGGACAAGCAGACACAGGAGATACGGACACAACTACTAGTTCTCTGGGTATATCGTCACAAATGCCTCCATCTCACACACACACAACCCCATGTACAGGTCAGCTTGGGAAGGACGACACAGTCTAGGATCCTGGCCCAACACTTTTGGCTAGTGGTCCTTAAAGAAGTCGAGAATTTCTGTGCAGCCTGCTCTGAATGCCAATTAGTAGACCCTATGGGAATCCGACAGCCCCACTGCTACTACTTCCTTGACAGAGATCCCTTTTTAATGAATAGGAATTGAGCTTATTGGCCCCCTAGACAAAAGCACCTCCAGTCACCAGCATATACTTGCTATCATGCCACCTGATACCTGGAAGCCATATGACTCTGGTCAGAAAATGCCAAGATTATCACCAATGAGCTGGTGAAGGTCTTTGCACAGGTAGGGATTTGCACAGGTGGGGATTCCCAAAGTTTCACAAATTTCCCATTCCAGCTGGTGAGAGAGGTCTGGGAATTACTGAAAGTCAAAGCATTATGCACGTCCATATACCATCTGTACACCGATGGCCTACTGGAAAGATTCAATCAGACACTCAAGAGAATGCTCAAGAAATTCCTTATCCAGGACTCTCAATATTGGGGTCAGCGACTCCCAGCACTATTCTTTGCCGTCAGGGAAATACTGCATGCCTCAGCAGAGTTTTCACTGTTCAAACTGCTATATGGGAGGCAGCCAAGAAGCATACTATACCTGGTGTGGGAAATATGGTAGAGGCAGGCACCAAGAGTTGAAAACAGAGTATAATATGTTCTAAAGTTACGTGAGAGACTGGAGGCTATGGGGGCATATGCTAGAAAAAAATCTCAAAGAAGCACAGGAACAAAAATGATAGTCTAGTAAAAAGGCATGAATGTATGTCTTCCAGTTGGGAAACAGAATTTGCCTAGTTTTACAACAGACTACATAAAAAGCACAAATTAAGTCAGTACAAACTAAAATTTTATACAGACAATGACTTGTTTATACTGCTCTATATACTACACACTGAAATGTAAGTACAATATTTATATTCCAGTGGATTTATTTTATGGTAAAAATGAGGAAGTCAGCAATTTTTCAGTAAGTATGCTGGGACACTTTTGTATTTTTATGTCTGTTTGTGTAAGCAAGTAGTTTTTAAGTGAGCTGAAACCTGTGGGTACACAAGACAAATCAGACCCCGGAAAGGGGGACAGTAGTCTGGAAAGGTTGAGAGCCACTATCCTAGAGGAACTGCACTAAGAGCAGTTGATAGAGGCTTTGTGCAATACAATTTCTTATTTAGGGTATCAAGGAGAAAATAAGTGTTAAGAGAAATTAGAGCAATGAGAAAACTAATTTTTAACCAGTTTTCAGGCTAGGGTGACCAGATATCCCAATTTTATAGGGACAGTCCCGATTTTTGGGTCTTTTTCTTATATAGGCTCCTATTTCCCCCCACCGCTTGTCCTGATTTTTCACATTCGATGTCTGGTCACCCTCTTCAGGCAAGTCTACAAATAAAAATGTATTCCATAAAACTAAGTTTGGACTCATCTGCCTTGTCCCTTTTTTATACTGGATATTTTGTAAGTCACTTGTAGAACATTTAATGGTAAAAATACAGTATTTCTTCTTAGAGCCTTTGTAGTTCATGTTAGTGGGTTGTAACCTCACAGAGCTCATTCTCAGTTATATTGCCAGTTCTTGTAATATTTGATGTTTTTCTTAAAGCCCCAGCTGCTAGAGTTAAAAGATGGTATGAGAATCTCACTTTTGTATTTTAGAAAAAAAGTTGCCCTCATGTTTGTGGAGAAAAGTTTGAAAACATTAAGCAAGTGCCCCCTGAAGGCTCAAAACTAGAAAAAAATAGAAAGAACTCAACATTTATTCTTTTTAAATTCTCATAATTTTGAAGTCAATCTCATGATTAGGGGGGCCTGACTCATAATTTTTGAATGCTCAGGGTTGATAGTATTGTAGTCTGCTAATATCAAAGCAAAAGTTGCAGGATTGAGCCACCATATTCATGAATGGCTGATGCAGCGTGTATTGTGGATTTCACTTTAATTGGGAAATCACTTAGGCTCAGATCCACAAAGGTATTTAGGGCTAACTTTCATTGAAATCAGTGGAAGTTAAAAGTCTAAACATCTTTGTGGGTCTGGGCCTTAGATCAAATCCATCCTAAAGTACACAATCTGAGTTTGTGGCTGTGGTTTCTTGTTATACGGTGATGTATCCCTGCCCCGCCCCCCTGCCCAGGTCACCTCCGCCTCCGTATCCTTCCCTGAGCGCGCCGCATGCCTGCTTTTCCCCCCTAGCTGTTTCGCGGTGGCAAGTGCTGGGAGCCATGGGTCAAGCCAGAGTCAGAACCAGGAATTGACGCTGAGGGTCAGAGCCAAGGTCAGATACCAAATGCCACAGCCAAAGGTCAAGCCAGAGTCAGGGTCAGAAGTTGGAGGCCAGGGTCAGAGCCAGATGATTGGAGGTGAGATGTAAAGGCAGGGACTGGAGGGTGAGGCAAAGACCCTGCACAGAGCAGGAGCACAATGGGAACAGGAGCTCAGGCAGGCATGAGGCAGGAGCCAGGAGCAGAGCAGGAATCAGGAACAGGGTTGGGTGCAGGAGGCAGGCACAAGCAGGGTCCATGCAACCAAAACAGGAAAATACCTTCTTGCTCAGACAAACTTCCTGTGCTGCCTCCTGGCTTAAACAGCATAGGTGGACCAATCTATGTTGCTGGGGGATTCCCCCAATTAGGGCTCCCTGGGTGGTATCTAGGCTGAGGCTATAGTCTTACTAGTTTCTCAGCCCACCAGGTTTCAGCAGACATTGGGTGGAGGCCAGGATGCAGCAGCAGCTGTCTGGGGACTCCCAGGCCTGGGTTCAAGAGCTGGGACATCACAGAAGCATGTAGAAAGTCCCTGCAGTGGGTTCTTGGGGAATGAGTTTGTAGAGTTTCCCTTGGAATTGTTTAGGGAAGGATTTGATGCTATCCTTAAATTCCTTGGTAAATTGTGCTGTGGGGGGTCTTCTTTGAGTTCTTTATAGTAGGTGATGTTAGAGAGTTGCTGGTTGGCCTCGTTAATGTAGTCATCACAGTTGAGGACTATGATGGCACCCCTTTATTTGCTGGTTTGATCAATATCTGGTGGTTATCAACCCTCCACAACACAAGATTCAAGATCCATGGGTCCTACACATGCCTATCACAACTTGTGGTGTACCTCATCCAGTGAATTAATGCCCCAATAACTATGTGTGTGAAACCAGACAATCACTACATTCTTGAATGTACTCACACAGGAAATGATAAAAGCCAAAAACCATCACATGACCTGTGGGTGAACACTTTTTTCACAAAGCGATCACTCTATATCTCACCTCAGTCCTCATCCTCAACGGAAACCTGCACAATGTTTTCAAAAGACGAGCCTGGGAGCTTCATAACTTTGCTAGACACTAAAAACCATGAACTAAATAGAGACACTAGATTTATGGCTTATTTCAACAATCTATAACCCACTTATAACCCCCACAGATGCTTATTCTTCCTCCTTTCCTTTCCCTTCTATGACTGGAGGCTTCACCTTGAATGGTCCCATGAAATATGTGTCAACTACTTATGCAAACAATCTATTCCACCTTGTATTTAGCTGTGACACTCTAAGTACATTTCCCAGAACTGAAGAAGAGCTCTGTGTAACCTTGCAAGTTTGTCTCTCACACAAACAGAATTTGGTCCAATAAAAGTTATTGCTTCACCCACTTTGTCTCTCTAATATCCTGGGACCAATAAGGCTATGACAATTCTGCATACATTACTAACCTCACAGCCCTGAAGTTGCAGCTCCCGTGTCTTACTCTGATGGGCAATGCCCAATAGATTTTTATAGCTGCAAATCCAGCTCTAATGAACTAGTGCACACCTGTGAAAAACTCCCCAAACTTTGCCCTTTCCCCATGCAGCAGATCCCTTTGTTCCTGCTTCAGCTGGGGATTGTCTGTAATGGAATGTTAAACTGTATGTACTGTCCAGCCACCAGGTGGCACTGTGTATGAAATACCTTTTTAAAAACTAGCCTCAGCCATACCTGGCAGAGCATTAAAGGATCTTATGATGAACACAGCTGGTGTATATAAGCAAGCTCTGTGCCCAGTACATATCTGATACAGAAGAACATGACATGGTGTTAGGAGCAAACTAAGAAGAGAAATAGAAGAAAAACAGCAACAAAGGTTGCAGATAGAAGAGACAAAGCAATAAAGGTTGCAGGACCTCATCACCATGCCACTCTTCATTGCCCCAGAGGACATCAGCTTTGATAAATCTTTAGAATGGACAGATTGGAAACAATATTTTGCAAGATTTTCTATTGCAAACAAACGTCACAAAAACGGAAGCTATGAAGGTATCTTTAATTTATGCTATGGGGAAGAAAACAGAGCATATCTTTACATCCCTTGACTTTAGTGAAGACAGTCATAAAGATGACTATGAAAGGATCGTGGCTATGTTTGATGCATAGATTATAGCCCAGAGAAATGTGGTTTATGAAAGAGCATGTTTTCATCAGAGAATTCAAGAACCAGAGGAAAATGTTGAAAGTTTTATAAAAGCTCTGCATTCATTGGCTTAAAACTGTAATATGGGGAATACAAAACATGAAAATATCAGCGAGAGAGGTTTGTTATTGTATTATCAAATAAAAACCTTTCACAGAAGCTACAAGTCAAGAGAGATTTAATCCTAGCCACAGCTATACAGATAGCAAGACAGTCAGAATTAGTCAAATAACAGAACAAAAGACAGGAGCTACTTGAAAAACCTGAAACAAGTTTAGAAGCTATAAACAGACCTTTGAGAGTGAAAAGTCATTATCATAAACCCACTGAGGCATGGAGAAAGACAGGACTGGCTCCAGGGTTTTTGCCACCCCAAGCGGCGGGGAAAAAAAAAAAGCTGCGATCGCAATCGCGATCGGTGGCACTCCAGCAGCAGCTCCACCACGCCACTTTCTTCTTCGGCGGGAATTCAGTGGCAGGTGCTTCCCTCCGAGAGGGACCTGCCGCCGAATAGCCCAACGTGCTGCCCCTTCCCCTTGGCCGCCCCAAGCACCTGCTTGCTGGGCTGGTGCCTGGAGCCAGCCCTGGAGAAAGAACTCCCAGGCTAAGAGGGATAGAAATTCTATCCTACATGCACTAGGTGTGGAAAAATTATATCCAAGAGATTATGCATGTCCAGCCAGAGGCGCACAGTGTAATAAATGCGTGGAATATGGACATTTCGCAGCTGAGTGCTCTGACAAACAGGTAGTTGACACTTATTACAGACAATCAAGAGCCATTGTTTCTGGGAATCTATCACTTGTGATGACATAGAGCCTGCCTGGAGGGTGAAAGTGAATATTCATGGCAAGACTATTGACTTTAAAACTCACCGAGGAGCTGACAGAACTGGGCTTTCCAACTCCAGGGTAGGGCTGGGGATGAGGGATTTGGAGTTGAGGGGTTCAGAGTATGGGAGGGGACTCCAGGCTGAGGCGGGGGTAGGGGTGTGGGAGGGGGTATGCTCTAGGTTAGGGTGTGGCCTCTGGCGTGGGGCCAGAAATGAGGGGTTCAAGGTGTGGGAGGGGGTTCCAGGCTGGGGCAGGGGCTTGGGGTGCAGGAGGAAGTGGAGGCTCTGAGAGTTTGGGTGGAGGAGGAGGTTCAGGGGATGGGAACTCTGGGAGGGAGTTTGGGTGCCAGAGGGCGCTCAGGGCAGGTGCAGGGGGGTGAGGGTCCAGGCTCCGGGAGGGTGTTTGGGTGCTGGAGGGGGCTCAGGGCTGGGGAAGGGTGTTGGGGTGTTGGAGGTGGTGAGGGGTCCGGGCTCAAGACAGCACCAGTTTACCTCAGGTGGCTCCTTGGAAGTGGTGACAAGGCCCTTGGCTCCTATGCGGAGGCACAGCCAGGTGGCTCTGCGTGCTGCCTCCGTCCACAGGTGCCCCCCCACAGCTCCCATTGGCTGCGGGTCCTGGCCAAAGGGAGCTGCAGAGCCGGCGTTCAGGGCGGGGACAGCGCATGGAGCCCCCCGGGCACCCTTATGCCTAGGAGCCAAGGGACTTGTTGCCGCTTCCAGGGAATCGCGCCGAGCCAGGTAGGGAGCCTGCCAGCACCACCATCCAGACTTTTAACAGCCCGGTCACTGGTGCTGACCAGAGCTGCCAGGATCCCTTTTCAACCAGGTATTCCAGTCGAAAACTGGACACCTGGCAACCCTAATCCTTTGCCATGTGGCTTGTACACCCTCTGTCACAAACACAAGCTCACAGAACATGGGCAAGGAAAAGTACTTGGAGTCCCCTGTCCACAGGCATTCCCTACACGTCTGCTGATTCATAGGCAGAATGACTATGACTTCTAACCCCTGACTTCTCTCAATGGGTTCATTGTACAGCTGATTGCCCTTGCGTGGGCCATTAAGAAGGCCGGATAGTGCTGATGCCAATCTGTCTGATAGTGTCACCCAAAAACACAGCATAAGTTTGAGATACAGGTATATCACACATTTATAACTCATGAAACAAAGATGATACATACACAGGGCCAGCTCCAGGCACCAGCCCACCAAGCTTGTGCTTGGGGCGGCACCTGGAGGGGGGCGGCGCGGTGCTCCGGCTCCGGCCACCGGGGAGAGCGGGGCCACGGCTGGGGCTCGCCGCCCTCCCCGCAGCGCTCTGGCCACCGGGGACAGCGGAGCCGCAGCGGGCTCGCCGCCCTCCCCCTGGTGCTCTGGCCGCCGGGGACAGCGGAGCCCCAACCGGGACTCGCCGCCGGAGAGAGCGGAGCCCCGACCAGGACTTGCCGCCCTCCCCCCGGCACTCTGGCCGCCCTCCCCTGCCGCGCTGGGCGGGGGGGGACGGGACGGCCGGAGGCTTTTTTGCCTGGGGCGGCAAAAAAGCCAGAGCCGGCCCTGTACATACATATAAACAAGGTTATCATACTACTATAGATATGGTGAGGATAATACATATTGGTATTACTTAGATATATATTTGTTAGCTCTAATATATTGGCCAACAATATGAAATGGACATTTCAATTGGTTTTGGTTTTTCTGTGAAGAATCAAATAGCAGGATTGTTGGTGTTGAAAAGGAGCCAAGAAATAGGTGTGACCAGTGCAAAAGAATTAGCATCCTTGGTTTGGCAGCAATGCAAAGTCATGGTTATACAAGGATAATGTGCTGGAGCAGGTACTTCAATGTGCTTGACACAACCAGCTAACTAACTAACTAAAGAGCTTTCCTTGATGATTAGAACAGCATGTCGTCTTATTCACCTGTTTATCTTAATAAACTGTAGGCCAATGCTTCTCTTCACAGAAATGCCCTGCAGGGAGTAGAAATACCTGGGTAAATATTCACAGAGTTTTCTCTTAATTCTTCTGTTGCAGGAGAGGGATTTCCTCCTCCCCATCAAAGTAAATGGCACAGGGTTTGAGCCCCTTGCATTGCAAGGGAGTCACATTTGTGCAGAGGCCCCTTGGTGTAGGGATATAAAAGAAGGTACTAACAGTGATTCCCCCAAGTGACAGTGACCCCCTCATAATTTGTCCCCCACACTTTAAAATCCAACAGTTTCACCAAGTACAAAAATCTCTTGGGTCTTCTTGTAAGCTACTGTCTGTAGAAACCATTGATTATATCTATCCTGTGAAAGATACTTTATTACTATGTAAAACTTACAAACAAGTTAATTGACTTTGTTCTTGAAGTAATTGATACAATGTAAACAAACACTATAAGCTGTTAAGTGACTTTCCCTTCATTCAACGGCTCCTAGGACAGACCCCCACCCTCTGTGATTAAAGGTCCGGGAGTCTCAAATGAATTAGCACACACCCCGAAAGTGGTGGAGACAGTAAATTAAAATATGGTTAAGATATGGAATGTATGTTGATGATGTACATAAATGGTTAGGGTGGTGCCAGCCTAGAAAGGGAGTATCCATCGGCCGAAGAATGTGTCAAGTAGGACCACCAGACAACCCCCTGAGGGTAAACTGGGATCCACCCCATCACCTGGAAGGATGAGAAACACAAACTTTGGACAGTGTGGAGCCACCAGGAATGTGCCACTTTGGACAGGAATGTGCCATCTGCTGATTGAATCAGCAACAGCAGGATGAAACAGTTCCCATAAACTAACATAGGAATTAATTCCTATAAGAATGGACTCTAAAGACTGATGACTTTGAATCTCTGGTTCTGCTGCCAACCTCCAGGAGCATCAGGTGCACCTGACACAGACTCGGCTCCATCCTCATGACCAAGATACCTGGCCAGTAACTTGGCATGAGCAACTTCTAGGCTGGTAACTATAACACCTATACAGAACTTGAATGAATGATTGTGTGAATTAACCTCTCTCTCTCTCTCTATATATATATATATATGTGTGTGTGTGTGTGTATAAGAAATAAGTAGTCAAACAATGTTGTTTACTTTTATCTTTTGCTTTATCAGTATATTTACAATAAATGTGGCATCTTTGCCTTATCCCTCTTAATAAGATCCTGCTGGTTTTTATTCTATTGATATAACATTGGTGCCACATGATCCCCTGATCCCCCATCCTCTGCCTGCTATTACACCTTGACAGCCATGATCCTAAATAAGCCATGCTCCTGAGTGTTTCCCTGACCATTGCAAACTCTGGGTACTCCTGGGGAGGACTGCACACTGCACCAAAATATCCCTATGCAGTAAATTGAATACTTTTACTCCACAGGGTTGCAGCTGGAACCCTACAGAATAGTTTTTACAAGGTTGGGGCAAAGCCAAGGGAATGCAATGAAGACAGCACTTGCTTCTGTCAAGCCCCCTATTCCTTCTGAGCTGGGTTCTGCAAGTTTTGACTCCCTAGAAGAAAGCATTTGGCCCGTCTATAAGGCCAAAACATTTTTTTCAGCTGCATGGGGTGCAACCACTATTGACTTTCAGTGGATTTTACACCAGTACGACTGAGAGCAGAATTTGGTCCACATATACTGTGCACAATACAAGAAAATCGTACTTTATGATTTGTGTCCTTTAGGGATCTTGCAAATGATTCCAGATATCAAATAGAGACTGTTCTCTCACACTCATAACTTTTTTGGGATTATTCCCTTTCAGTATTCCAGTGGCAGAGTAACTCATATTTAAAGAAACACTAAACTCTTAGGCCCCAAATTCACCTCCCATGCAGCACCCATGAAAAATGACTATTAAAGAGGATCCAAACAACCCTATACACAGATCCAAACTTTGAAGCTCAGTGTGTGTGTATGTGTGTGTGTGTGCGCGCACACACACACACACACACACACACACACAAGAGAGAATACATAATAATGTGCCATGGTATAAAGATTTTAGAGGCACAGATTAAGGATGATTGCTCTACACAAAAATAGTGGAGCCTCAGTGCAATTAACAGGTTATCATGAAAAGACCAAATTAAAATTTATATCACACCATCAAATAGCAAGACGGAAAAAAGGCTATTTTGAAAAAATTAGAGACTTTTAGATTGGTGCTATTCCTGTATCCCCTGCATGAAATTCTGGGTTGCTTTAAGGACCTTGAGTTGCGGTAATTAAAGCAATCTGCAGTTACAGTGGAGGGACTGGAAAAGTAGCACTAATGCATTTTAAAAAAAACTCTAACAATATTCTAATACATGTTTCTATTAGAAATATTTCTGTCAAAAACAAGGTGAAGAACCTACAATCAATCCAGCCACTCCTTCCTGTCCTAATTGGCTGGAAGGAGTTAGGAAAATGCCTAGAGGTCTAGTGTCCAGTTAGCTTTAGGGAGACAGTGAGAATCTTTGAATTAGTCTCAGGATAGATTAATGGGCAGCTGAGTTAGCTAAGTCCATAAATGCAAAATAAATGTAAGAGTTACTGTTTTACCATAGTCTATTAAATAAGACAGGTTTCAGAGTAGCAGCCGTGTTAGTCTGCATCCGCAAAAAGAACAGGAGTACTTGTGGCACCTTAGAGACTAACAAATTTATTAGAGCAAAAGCTTTCGTGGGCTACTGCCCACTTCTTTGGATAATAAAGCTTCTTCGGATAATAAAGCTTATGCTCTAATAAATTTGTTAGTCTCTAAGGTGCCACAAGTACTCCTGTTCTTTTTATTAAATAAGAGTTCACCATGTCCATCGTGACCATTGTGACGCTCTGTACCTCAATGTAGCATCCTGGAACCCCCATATTCACCTCTGTCATATAATTGATATGTTTTGTACAAAGTATGCCTTGTGAGGTATCATTTTAAAAGTCTTGGTCTGTTGAACATTAGTATCATGTTGGGTTGTATGTGCTATCTTTGTATGTGAAGTTATGAAGTTTTGCTATGTGTGTGTGTTACTGAAATATGTTGTGAGGTTGGGAACATCCACAACCAGCCTTTAAGGTACAACAATGGAGTAGCCAGACAGCCATTAATGACTCATCAACACCCATCAAGGAAAGAATCCACTATCCCAGGAACTGTAGAAAATGGAGACTGCTTGACAAATGGGGAGTAACTAACCCACCTCACAGCAAAGATCTTTCCAGCAGCTGGGAGAAACTATAAAAGAGGGGAAGTGACATCATCACTTGGCCTCACTCCCCCCACAACTCAACATCTGGAAACATGTCTGGAGGATATGTTTGAACTGAGGGAGGGTAGTCCCAGGCTGGGAAAGAGTCCCACCCTATGTATCGAGGATTTGTGACCTGTTTGTACTATCAGGGTGAGACACTTCTTGATTCAAATCCTGTTTAGTTTGTAGAACTGAGACTGTGAATTTATTTTTGTTTCTTAAGTAATCAACTCTGATTTATATGCCTGCTACTTATAATCATTTACAATCTATTTTTCTGTAGTTAATACATCTGTTCTATATTTTACCTAAAAAAGTGTGTTTTGGTTGATGTGCTTGGGAAATCACAGCTCAGTTTACAAAGGCTAGTGTGTCTCCTCTCCGCATCGAGGGAGGGGTGGGCTGGGTAATGAACTTACACCAGCCAGGCTTCTGACCAGGGCAAGATGGTACAGTTGTGAGGTATAAGGCTGGGGAGCTTGGGGGAGGGATTGTCTGGATCCTCCCTATTGTTGGTTCATGCATAACTGAGAAAGCATTCATGTAACTCAGCTGGGTGTGTCCCTGCCTGTGGATGTCTGTGTAAGTGCAATACCTGCCAGAGGTTTGTGGTTTGACACTGCATTACAGAGTGAGAGGGATACCCCAGGTTGGTGGGACAGAGGGCTCAGTGATCCTACAGTCCAGGTTGCACCCTGGGGACTCCATCACAACCACATATCTGTTAATTACATTTATTTAAAGATTTGTATTGGTTTTTAAAATAAAATATTATTTAACTGAGTTCTTAGCAACCCAAACATACATGGACACAACCAATTTGAGCTTTTGGACTGTTCTGTGGAATTTATTGGAAAATCATATCCCTGTTATAGAATTCTGTAGGATGGTTCAATATCTCTCTAGAAAGGATGCTACATGAGTGTCAACTAAAGTTCACAGAGTAATTTCTGTAGTACCCTATTATACCGGCATTTCTAGAGACTCTTATTGGCCCTTGTGCCGCATGGCTAGAAAGGGTTAAACATCATGCAAAATAAATAACCCACAGAAGACATGTGGGGAGATAATGTTTATGTTTTTATGTATTTACATATGTATGAGTAGGGTCAACAATGTAATCAACAGTCCCTGTCTATGCTGTATTCTGATATCATTTAAATGAATTGTAAACACAGGATATCTCTTTTTGAAATATACTGTGAATGGTGGAGGAAAAAGCAAATGGCCTTATGTTAATTTGTATAGCTAAGTACCGGTGATGGCCTCCTTCAAAGTCATCCCAATTACCTTTTGTTCCAGGAGGAAATCCCAACTTGTCAAAGAGGACATGAAATTGTATAAAAGATCCTTGGGTCCTGATTCTGTCATCTCAGATCTGCTTAGACTTCATTAGGGGAAGTTTGAGTCGCAAGACTGAGATCCTAGTTATGCTGGTTCACCCTGAATATGAGATATGGACATTGAACTATGACCTATGAACTGAATTCTAAAGGAACTCTTTGCAACTATGAAGCTCACCATCTCTGCTATGAATCTGCACCTCAATGAATAGAACTCATGTCTATACGTATATTGATATTTTAACCATACTCTCTTTTGTTTTTTAATAAATTTTAGTTTAGTTAATAAGAATTGGCTGTAGCATGTGTCATAACTATAAAGGGAAGGGTAACAGCTGTCCTGTGTACAGTACTATAAAACCCCTCCTGGCCAGAGACTCCAAAATCCTTTTCCCTGTAAAGGGTTAAGAAGCTCAGGTAACCTGGCTGGCATCTGACCTAAAGGACGAATAAGGGGACAAAATACTTTCAAATCTTGGGGGGGGAAGGCTTTTGTTTGTGTTCTTTGTTTGGGAGTGTGTTCGCTCTCGGGACTGAGAGGGGACCAGACATCAATCCAGGTTCTCCACATCTTTCTAAACAAGTCTCTCCTATTTCAAACTTATAAGTAAATAGCCAGGCAAGGCGTGTTAGTTTTCCTTTGTTTTCTCAACTTGTAAATGTACCTTTTACTAGAGTGTTTATCTTTGTTTGCTGTACTTTGAACCTGAGACTAGAGGGGAGTCCTCTGAGCTCTTTAAGTTTGATTACCCTGTAAGGTTAATTTCCATACTGATTTTACAGAAATGATTTTTACCTTTTTCTTTAATTAAAAACCTTCTTTTTAAGAACCTGATTGATTTTTCCTTGTTCAAGATCCAAGGGGTTTGGATCTTGATTCACCAGGAGTTGGTGGGAGGAAGGAGGGGAATGGTTAATTTCCCCTTGTTTTAAGATCCAAGGGGTTTGGATCTGTTTTCACCAGGGATTTGGTGAAGGTTTTTCAAGGTTTCCCAGAAATTAAATCCATTGAAATGGTGGCAGCCGAACCAGAGCTAAGCTGGTAGTTAAGCTTAAAAGTTTTCATGCAGGCCCCTACATTTGTACCCTAAAGTTCAAAGTGGGGATCCAGCCTTGACAGCATGTCTTTGGGTAAGATCTGAAACATTCATTAACCTGGGAAGTAATGTGTCCGATCCTTTGGGATTGGTAGAACCTTTTATATGATGAAATAAGATTTACAGAAATTTTCATCATATTTGACGTGGGTACCTGGATGGAGGCCTGAGGCTGGATCATTTTAAGGGAACTGTGTTGTTTGAACTTCTGAGTAACCAGTAAGGTAATAAAGAAGCTGTTTTATGCTGGCTTGGTAAATCTAGGTATTGGAATATCCACCAGCTTTATGGCGATTGTCTGCCCCATTCTTTGCAGTTCACTCTAATTGAGTGACCACAGCTGGCTCCCCACTAGGACCCCAGTCACAGCCCTATTAAATCTATATCTATATCTATAAAATGAGCATAGTGTATATTCACGGTTAAGTTTATGCTATTTGAATCAGCATTAACTAAGTTTCTGCACCTGAACCCCTATTAGAGCAAACTTTTTTGTGCTTGGTGGGTACCAATAGCACGAGTTGTGTTGTCAGGAAGTAGTGGGCTTGTGGGAAGGGAGAACTAGAGCAGTTATGTAGAACGCCAACATTCAGTAGCACTGAATTTTCTTTCTCCATAGATCTTAGGGATCCAAAAGATTAGGAGGCCATGCACCCGCATCTTCCACAGTCCTCCAAACCCTTTATCACCCTTCTGAAGAAGATTTGAAGGAAAATCTGCAAAGTGATTCTCAGCAGTATCCTGGAACCTCTATACCCCTGCCATCAGAGGGTACAATTTTGCCCATTGTCTATTTAAATAAAATGTTTTAAAATTATTATTATATTTATTTTATTGTTGTATATGAGCTCATATTCTTAGGATTGTGCACATAACTGAATATGAAAACACAAGTTTCTGTGCACACAGTGATTGTACTTGCAAATGATCGATTAAATAATTAATTGGACATTTGCATGCACAGTTCATGCACGCACATTTTTATATGCACAAACCCAAAAATCTGGGGCTTTATCTCATTTACAACATCTTCAAGGTATTTACCATGCTTTAATTAAAGTCAATGTTGGAGTTTAGACCAGTTGACAATGTCCTTTCCATGCCTTTTGTTTCATCAGTTATGGAAATTAAATGTTATTTTAGCATGGTTTGATTCTGCATTCTTTCACTTAATGAGTGGAGAATCATCCCCTGGAACATGCACACACACACACACACAAACTTCAAGCACCACTGCCTTAATATAGGAAAAACAGTCGGAGTAACACTTTTTTTCCAAATTCAAAGTAATGAATGGAAGCTCCAGAGGCCCATTAACTCATGGTCCCACATGACTAATACAAAGCAATGATGTAGCCATATTGGTCCCAAGATATCAGAAAGACAAGGTGGGTGAGCTAATATATTTTACTGGACCAACTTCTGTGGTGATGAGACCTGAAGAAGTTCTCTGTGTAAACTTGAAAGCTTGTGTCTTTCACCAATAGAGGTTGGTCCTATAAACTATATTACCTCACCCACTTTGTGTCTAATATAAAGCAGATATTCCTAGAGGAAGAACCATTTGTCCCAGTACCAGGGCTAACCTTAGGGAAAATGGTACTCTGAGTGAACTTGTATTTTGTTGCCCTTGGCCCCCATGGGCACCCCCCCCCCATCGCCTCTAGCCCCCGTGGGCTTCCCACCCCTCACATCATCCCTGGTCCTCATGGCTCCCCACCTCCCCCATCACCTCCAGGCCCCGCTGCCTCTCTTCGGTGCTAAATTTGTATTGAAAGAGGTGTCAGGGCTCAGCCCCTGCACAAACTAAGCACTGGCTGGGTTGCCAGTGTTGGCTGGGTGCCCAGGTATGTAGGCAACACCACCACCAGCAGCAGCGCAGAAATAAGTGTGGCATGGTATATATAATATATTGCTACTCTTACTTCTGCACTGCTGCTGCAGCTTGTGGTGCCTAGCACTCAGCCTGTGGCTCCAGGCGGGCTCCATGCTGTCACATGGGGGCTGCATCTTCCTGGAGCCCATGGTTATCCCGCAGTCCTCTAGCCACTCCTGGGTCAGCAGGGGCACCATTTCAGATTTTGGTGGGAAGGCTGGGCGCAACTTTAACATGAAAACTAGATTTTTTGCAGATAATAATTTAGAAATTAGCTGACACGCGCACTGTATCTAATTCCTGTACAAAGAAAGAATATAAACACCAATTAAAGACATATTTTAAATTTATATGTAAGTTTAGAACCATCAGGAGATAACACAGCAAGATATTCCCAATCCCAAGGCTTGAGGAATCAGTTCTGGAGCTTCACACTGATATCAGAAACAGAAGTTTGATACTTTGTAAACTATCTTTAGGAGAGATAAATAAAAATAAATAAAATCTGCTTACTTTCTCTAACAGACACACACCGTGTTACTGTATTATCTAACTTTATTTTAGTCAATTGTTTTTCACTCCACTAAAAACATATTTACTTAATTTTAACAGATCTGATTAAGGTTATTTTCTCTTTTATTAAGAACAGGAATTTATTTTTCTAATTATTTTGGCATTTATGTTTACTAATCACAACTGTGAATGTGACTCACTAACATTTGATTCCATCATTACTATTAGTATCAGACTTGGAATTGCAGTTATTTTCATACAAATTTTAAGTTATCTTACAGATATAACTAAAAATACCATTTGAAAATAAGCGACTTTCATCTGCACAGTTTCTAAAGTTATGTGTTTAGTTAATGTTTTTTAATTTAACACTACTAATATGAATACAAGCTAAAAGTACGTACTAGAAGGATACAAATATTTGATTGTACCATTTTAAATGATGAATGACAAAGCACAATATGGTAATAAAAGTAATAATGATAATTACTCCAGCCAGGACAGGTTTGATATTTTAGAACTCACTACTCAAAGAATTAAATTTAAGCATAAGAGAGAAATAAAATTATGAAATGCACAAATCAGTCAAAACACTAAAATAACAGCACTGCAATCCTTAATGAACTTTGAAAGAATAAAATTACAGAGAATATATGTGCCTTGCACATTTTAACATGAAATACCAAGAGTAACAACAACGTGTGTGTGTGTGCAAGAAAGAGTAAGTGTTGGGAGGAGTGTGCACGTGTGTGTGAGTGAGAGTGTCTTGTGGGCAATGTGTGCGTGTGTGTGTGTGAAAAAGAATGTGTTGGGGGAGTGAGTGTGAGAAAGTGTGTGAGGGACAGGGCCGGCTCTAGGCACCAGCAAAACAAGCTGGTGCTTGGGGCGGCACATTTTTAGGGGCGGCATGGCCGGTGCCAGAATGCCGCCCCTAAAAATGTGCCCCGGACGCCCTAGCTCACCTCCGCTGCTGCTGCCACGGCGTGCGAAACAGCTGATTTGCGCGCTGCTACTCGCCCTCCCTCCCAGGCTCTCAAACCTGGGAGGGAGGGGAGATTCCGAGTGGCCGTTTTGCGCGCCGCTGCTCCCACTCCGTCCCAGGCTTGGGAGCCAGGGAGGGAGGGGGAGAAGCGGCGCCCGCGCCGCGGCCACTCGGAGTCTCCCCCTCCCTCCCAGGCTCTCAAACCTGGGGGGGGGGGAGAGACTCCGA
The DNA here is from genome assembly GCF_013100865.1 of Trachemys scripta elegans. Lineage (NCBI taxonomy): Eukaryota > Metazoa > Chordata > Testudines > Emydidae > Trachemys > Trachemys scripta. Next base: position 41,155,442 of record NC_048298.1, on the reverse strand, counting down.
GTGGCAGCGGCGCAGACGCCGCTTCTCCCCCCTCTCCCTCCCTCCCTTCTAGGCTTGAGAGCCTGGGGGGAGGAGGCAGGACTGGGGATTTGGGGAAGGGGTGGAGTTGAGGCGGGGCCGGGGATGGGGTAATTAAAGAACCGGGGGGGGAGGGGCAGCCAAAATTGTTTTTGCTTTGGGCGGCAAAAATCCTAGAGCCGGCCCTGGTGAGGGAGGGAGAGTTGGGAGAAGTGTGTTGGTTGGGAGGACTCTGTGTGTGTGTTTGTGTGTATGTGAGAAAGTGTGTGTTGGGGGAGTGTGTGTGTGTGTGTGTGTGTGTGTGTGAGAGAGAGAGCACGTGTTTGGAGGTATGTGTGTGAGAGAGAGAGTATGAGTGTATGTGTTGGGAGGAATGTGTGTGTGTGTGTGTGTGTGTGAGACAGAATGTGTGTTGGGGAAGTTTGTGAGAGAGAGAGTTGTGGGGAGTGTGTGTGAGAGAGACAGTTGGGGGGAGTGTGCGTGTGCCTGAGCGAGTGTGACAGCACACTGTCTCTTTAAGCAGAGCATTCAGGAGCCTGAACAGCAGCACCGGCAACACCCACTCTGGACCCAGAGGCACCAGCACAGGCACACTCCCCTTGACCTCCACTGCAGCTCAGCAGAGACTGGGTACATGGGTGGGGGAGGAGGGGGACTCCCCAACATCAGTGTTCCCACCCCCACTCTGCACAGCAGACAGGAGGCAGGCTCCAGTCCTAAGCAGCTTGGCCTAGGGAGGCTCCCTGGGCGGGGGGCAGGCAGGAACAGCGGCAGCTGCAGACAGCAGTGGAGCAGGGGAAGAGGGGCACCCCTGCCCTGGAAGAGTTACCTGGCTGGTCCAGCTGCCCCTCCTGCAGCTCAGACCATCCACCCTCTCCAGACACTGTGGTATCTGCCTGGCTGCCTCTAAGCCCTGCTGGCTGTCGGCAGGTCAGTTAGGTGGGAGCACGGCACCCTGGGCTGCGGCCCAGCCCACCCACCCCTAAGGGCGGCCCTGCCTAGTATCCAAGGATGGTGAACATGTACAACTACTTTTATAGAATCAGAACTGGCAATAAAAAGAGCACTGCTGATATGAACAGACCTTCTCATTGTATGCACTGACCCTTAAGGAGCAATGACATTTTCTGTTTTGTAAAGAAATGTAGGTGCTTGTACACACTTTGGCAGTTCTCTTGCAACATATGGTCAAAACAAAAGGAATCCCTGTGGCCATATTTGAAATCTGCATTTTAAGTAGTTGGTCATTCAAACCTTGCTCAGATGCCTGCGTACAAGATGTGTTTTTAATCGATTTTTGTTCTAGCTGAATACCATGTAAACAGTTCACCTGTCCTAGTGCCCAAAGAAAGATTATAAAAAATATGGATACAGGCAGAAATCCAATATGTATGAATAGCGCTCTTACTAAATACAATATGCTAATCTATTTTATCCCTGCCTATTTTTCACAGCATTCTAATGATACACAGTTGTACATCTTTTGAATGTAGATCTTGCAAACACTGAACCTGATCCAAAGGCTACTGAAGTCAGGGGCCGTTGGACAAAGCTGTTAGTTGGATACATCAGATTATCCTCAGTTTCAACCTGTGGAAGAGGGAAGCCTGACTTGTGGCTGGAGTTGTCATTATGATGATGCTTTCTCTCCTTTATACCCCATTTACTGAAGGGAGCATTTTCAGATGTGGCAAACCAAGTTAAGAGCCTTGGAGTCATTGTCCATCACACACTTTTCATGGGAAGATTTATGTCAGCTGTGGCCCAAACGTTTCTTCTGGTTTTATTTAAATTGGCCTTAGTGGTTTGTAAAGCCCTTAAATGGAACAGGCATTCAAGACTTTGAGCCTTGCTCTGGCAGGTATCCAAACGCCACATTTTTGGGGTTCCATCACCATGCCTTAGGTCAACTGGTGATCAAGTTTAACTTTGTACTGCTCACTCTCCTGTGCACACTATCTCAGCCACCCTCAATCTACTTTTAAGAGGCAATTGAAAAAACCCTCTCTTTTTCAAAAGTGTATGGGTATGATCTACTGTTACAGCATTGCCAACTCAAGCAATTTTACTATGAGGCTCATGATAGCTGGTGTTTTTCTTCGCACCCCCGCTCCTAGAATCAATAGATTGCATGAGAATCTCAGCTTTCATTTTAAAAAAAGCCCTCAAAATTTCTAGACCTTTTAGTTGCAGAGAAAATCTTGAAAACATGAAGCAAGTGCACCCTAATGGCTCCGAAACCAGAAGACAAATAACCCAACATGTATTTAAAAAAAAAAAAACATGATTCTGAAGCCAATCTCATGATTTTTGGGAGCCCGACTCATGATTTTTGAGCACTCAGGGTTGGCAGTACTACTTTTGGTCCTGTGTGGAATCTTCCTATCCAGTAATGCCACATTAGCCTTTTAGCATTTTATGATCTTTCCACTACTAGTGTTTTTGCAGTGTCCTAGTCACTTGATAGGGAGTTTGTCAGAAATACACTACTGATTATTATTAATTATTAAAGACAGCTTGGATTTGGGGCCCAGATCCTCAACAGTGTTTAGATGCCTAACTCCCATTGATTTCAATTACCTAAATTACCATTCAGCATCTGAGCCTCAGTTTCTACCTCCAATATAGGTATAGGCAATGGCAGACATTCTGGTGGGCAATATGCTGAAAGGAGAACTGTGAGCATTTACCAGATTTGTAATCTGTTCAAAAATATTTACATGTGCCTCAAACGTAAACAGTGCTAAAAGCACAGTTCACATTTTATATTAGTTTCATAAGCCTTTATATATAATAGATATTTCAACTGATCCAAACATCTACTATACAAATTATTTTAATGAAATCTGTACCAAGTTTAATTTTATTAAGATTTTTACAGCAACTAATTTGAAGTCCATTCAGTAAAAGATTAGGACATTTGATTCAATAGAGGATTATTAAGACTACATGAAATATTTAACTTATAATTAATAATGCAGTCAGAAGGCCACATTGCTTCCTCATATTAAATGTATAAAATTATTTGAGTTATGCTCATTCCTAATGTGACTAACACATACAAATGTTATTTATTCACACTACCCTGTATTCTGCAATCAATACTTTAACTTAGATCACTTTCTGTTTCTCCATTTCTTTGCAATGGCAGATTGGGGTAAGCAGCCAGGGGAGTTAGTGGAGGTAATAACAGCCTCTTTAATTGTGTGGGTACATCCTTCATTGTTTGAAAGTTTTCAACGCAGGCATGATTTTAGACCCTCCCACACTGATGCTGTTTAATCATATTACAGCTTTTTACCAGGGCCGGCTCCAGCTTTTTTGTCACGCCAAGCGGCGAAGAAAAAAAAAAAAAAGGAAAACCCGATTGATCTGCTGTAGAAGTGCCACCGAAGAGGAGGAGACGGAGTGAAGGACCCACCGCCGAATTGCCACCGAAGACTAATGCAGAGCGCTTGAGTTGTTGCTGAAGTGCCGCCGAAGACCCGGACATGCCGCCCCAATAACGGATGGAGTGCCACCCCTTTCTATTGGCCGCCCCAGGCACCTGCTTCCTTCGCTGGTGCCCGGAGCCAGCCCTGTTTTTTACCATCTGCATCTGGCTAGGAAGTTGCAACCCTTCCTTTTCCATGTGGAGCTTTCCAGTGTTATCCAGGGTTTTGTCTCTCAAGATTAGACTACTGCAATGTGCTCTACATGAAGCTACTCCTTAAAACCATGTGGAGACAGAAGCTGGCGCAGAAAGCTGTGACTCACTTATTAGCTGGGAGCAGATGACACCAGTGCTCTGGGATCTGCACTGGCTGCCTATCCGTCTCCCGGTGGCATTTAAGGTGTTGGTTATGACTGTAAAACCCTAAACAGCATGGGAGCAGCCTATGTCATTATGAAAGAGGGGTTGGCTGGCAGGGTGTTCTCTCTGAGGGCTCCAAGACTCTAGTCCAGAATAGCCCAAATGTTGTGACCTCCCAGACATGCTGCAAAAGATCCCAGAGCACTGGTGTCATCTGCTCCCAGCGAAGGAAGCAGGTGCCTGGGGCGGCCAATAGAAAGGGATGGCACTCCATCCGTTATTGGAGCGGCATGTCCGGGTCTTCAGCGGCACTTCAGCGTCAACTCAAGCGCTCTGTGTTAGTCTTCGGCGGCAAGTCCTTCACTCTGTCTCCTCCTCTTTGGCGGCACTTCTGTGGCAGCTCAATCGGGTTTTCCCTTTTTTTCTTTTTTTTTCTTTGCTGCTTGAGGCGGCCAAAAAGCTGTAGCCAGCCCTGTGCAAAAGACATCTGTTTGATAGGTTGTTTGGAGAGGCCTGAGAGTATGCTTCCCAGAACCATGAAGGGCAGGAAAAGAGTTTCTGTAGGTATGTGGCTGGAATTAAATGATTAATTTAATGCTGGGATTTCATTATATTGATAATGATTTATTAGGATCCCTAGAGCCTTGGATAGATGTATTATTTTAAATCTAAATTAATTATGTATGTATATGCACACACAGTTTAGGTTCTGACTCAGGAAAACATTTTCTTAAGCATGTATGTAAGTTAATCCCTATTTAGGAAAGCACTTGCATGCATCATCACTTTAAGTATGTTCCATAATGCCCTTTGAATTCATTGAGACTTAAGCACAAGTTTAAAGTTAAACACCTGCTGAGGTGCTTTCCTTAACATGGATACCTTCCTGAATTTGGGACTTAGCACCTGACCCTGTAATCAAATCGAAAAGGGGAGACCCTGGAGTTCATGCAGAGCCCCACTGACTTTAATTGAATACCATGCGATTGTAAGGGTCAGGAGCAAGGACTCAGTTGCAGAATTAGGGCCTTCATTTGTCTGTCATGCCTTTTTTTTTTTTAATTACATGCTATAAACTATCTTGGCAAAACAAAGATAAGCTCAGCTGATGTATTGTTTGCAAGACAAGAAGCTGTTTGAATAAATTACCTTTTTATAAGTAATTCACATAATATCAAGTTTGACTCAAATCATTTTTAGTACAGTCAATAAAAGGAAGCAATGTAGGCTTGATTCTCATTTACAACACTTTGGGCTTTTAAAAGGACTTTAAAGTGAAATAAATTACATTTATACCTCCTGTAGGGCCAGCGCTTAATGCAAATGAGAATCAAACCCATTGCGGTGATGACAATACTGACAATTTTATTGTGATTCATGATATATGGTGTTTTTCTTAAAGCCCCAACTCCTGGAATTAGATGATTAGGAGAGACTCTCAACTTCCATGTAATAAAAAGGAAGTTTCTAGCCCCTGTGGTTACAGAAGAAAGCATGGAAACATGACCCCAAGTGCACCTAAATAGCCCAGAAACCAGAAGAAAAATAAAATGAACCCAAAACCTTATCATTTAAAAAGAGAAAACTTCATGATTTCTAAACCCGTCACACGTGTTTTTGAGGTCTGTTTCATGATTTTTGAGTGTGTTGTATTGACACTATTTCCATATGCTTCATGACTCCAAATGAGAAATTTGCCTGAGTAAAAATTTCAAGACTATCCCCCACATCTCTCATTCCTGAAGTTAATTGTGATTTCTAATATACACCTCTACCTCGATATAACGCTGTCCTTGGGAGCCAAAAAATCTTACTGCGTTATAGGTGAAACCGTGTTCTTTTGAACTTGCTTTGATCCACCGGAGTGCGCAGCCCCGCCCCACCCCCGGAGCACTGCTTTGCCGCGTTATATCCGAATTTGTGTTATATTGGGTCGCATTATATCGAGGTAGAAGTGTAATTATAAAATGCCTAGTGATTGATCATGCTAGTATATTACATTCTGTAGGACAGAAAATGCTTAAACTGTTCAACTTTGTTTGCCAATACAGAAACTGTTGCATTCATTAATTTATACAGAAATATCCATAAGATGGTGCTGTATCTTTAATTTGACCAGAGTCATTTGGATTGAAAAATAAAATGTATGTTGCATTTGTAGCTAAAAGCCCTTTTTATAATCTGAGGGTTGGTGACAATTTTTTTGGCAGGCAGATTGCAAATGTTGGTTTCAAAATCATTCCAATATGTTAATTTACATGTATTAGAATATTAGTCATAGAATCTTTGTTCAAGATTTGGTTTAAGGTTGTAAATCTGAAAACTAGCTGAAATGTTAGTTTTAATTGACATTCTATGAGGTAGCAGCAGCTCCCTTTCATAGTTAAATTTTACTTCATCCATTTCAGCTAAAGATTTGTGATAGTTTTAAAGGATCATCTAGTCATTTACTTTGACAAAGAGGAAAAAATTGCACCCTAGAGGTTCTACTTAAAGGTGTGAAGCACAGGGGGGATGGATGTGACACAGATAATGACCAAATCGGTGCAAAAGGTGTGGGAGAGACATGGCTGAGGTATTCCCTCCCCCCCCCCCCCCCCCCACACCAAGACAACAGAAATGTAATGTGCAGCTAACACGTGGCTTTCGGGGATTTGTTGAGGAAAGGGCAACTAAAAGAGGAGGAGTTGAAAGGGCAGAAAATTACAGTATTATGCCTCTGATACTGGTAGATTTTCCAGTGGAATATCTATCAGTAATTAACTCCCCTCACAACCCCATGATTGGGATAGCACCCAACTGTCTCTGGGCCATGTAACCTTTGATTTAGGTGTTCCCAATTAAATGGTCAAAATAAGGAATAAAACCAAGCTGATTTATTTAAGGTTTGAGCTGCCAAGGCAGTTGCAGACAATTTAATTTAGTGGAAGACTGGGAATGACACAGTGAGTGATAAAATTAAAAAACTTTATTTAATATGAAATAGTTAGTGAAGCAAATAGGCATTACAATAAAACCATACACTGCACTGGTACTCACATTCTAAGATGAAATGATGCATTTGGGGTGATCAGTCCCTAAATGAGAAGGATGGATATAATCCTTTCTTTAAAGGTATCTTAATGATAGATGGCCACGCCCAGCCTAAAATTATTATGCTATCCTTTTTATCATCAATTATAATAGTGCCCCTTATGTTAATTAACATAAAATTGACCCTTTTACCACAATTAAATATATTCTACTTTCTCATGGCTATTTTACATTGTGTCATCTTAATTAATATTTGCATAAATGCCATGCCAATAACTATCAATATAAATAGCATTTTCCAAAATATCAATATTTTATCTAAAACATTTGTAAAAAACAGCTAGGACCAAAACATGTTTACAGCATGACCTGGGGCTATGTACTAACTTATCAGTGTAGTTTTCCAAACACATTTTCCTTTCTCCCAGATCAGCTCAAGCTCCAGGTCACAATAAAATCCAGCTCTCTTACACATTTACTTCTGAAATTATTTAAACAGAGTCAGAGCCAAATCATCCCATTGGGAAGCACCTATGGCTGGGAAGGAACACAAACATGGACGAAGGCCTGGATTCATTTATTCATGCCTTCATTACCTCTCACATCAATGCAGTATACCTGGTCAAGCCTTCAACATTTGGGAAAATTCCAACTAGTTCAGAACGCTGCAATGAATCTCCCCAGCAGCACAGACTACCAAAAGCACATCACACCTGTCCTCAATTCTTTACACTGGCTTCCCACAGAATTTCAAATAAAGTTCAAGGTATTGATCCTTATCATGAAAGTGTTCCGAGGTCTGGGTCAAGGACACCTGAAAGATCTTCTAAAGCTCCAGGATGAAGACTTCTGGTTGACAAATTCACTCTTCTGGCCCAACCACTCCCTCAGCAGTGACAGTAAAGCTTGTCTTCGTAGGGGCCAGAACTTTCTCCAGGGGGACAATCCAAGACTGTTGAATGAATTTCCGCAAGAACTATGGACCATCACAAACCTCACCACTTTCTGCTCCAAGTGCAAGGTGCATTTCTTTGACCTCGTCTTCACTAACACAAACGCACAGCAACAGCATATTTATACAAATGTAAAACAAACAAAACCCTACCAAAACAAGGCACTTCTCTGCACATGCTTCTCCCACCCCCAGGAGAGAATGAGAGAACAAACACATGACAGATGTGTAGTCATGTTGCTTAACACACTACTGGAAGGCACTCAGATACTACAGTGATGAGTGCAGTATAAGAACCTACATAGAACAGAACACACATGGGTCAATAGTAGCCGGTACACAAGGAAAGGAAGTGGGGAAATGTGCATAAAGAGCATCATCCCCTCTCCCCTGAAAACCTATAAAAGCATCCTCCATGGCTTTGGGGCTGGATTGTTTTGGGGGCTGGGGAGGGGCAAGCTGGGGCTATTATTTTTTCTGTTTTCAAATAAAAAACGTTATATTAGTGTGGAGCTTATATGAGATAAAGGAAAATAAAGAAAGGATGCATATAATCCTCTATGCCAGAGAGAGGAAGAGAGTGAGTGCTCAGTATGTAACAGACATATGAGTACTGCCCACCATCAGATAAAGTGGTGCTGTACACAGGAGAGTCATAACATTCCCATGTTTACATACCTAAACTCACCACATTCACTATGTAACATCATGCCGCTCTGATGCTGCAATTTCCCATGCAAGATAAATCCTTACCAATTGTTTCCCCCCCACCCCCCAACCCTGTGAGTTTTCCTTCTGACTAATCAGGAATTTAGAGCACCCCTGTCATAACATACCTGTTATTACAGAATCAGAAATTTAGGACTGAAAGGGACCTCAACAGGTCATCTAGTCCAGTCCCCTACACAGAGACAGGACTAAGTGTTATCTAGACAATCCCTGACAGGTGTTGGTCTAACCTTTTCTTAAAATCCTCCAATAATGGAGATTTCACAACCTCCCAAGATAATTTGTTCCAGTGCTTAACTACGCTGACAGTCAGGAAGTTTTTTCTAATGTCTATCCTAAATCTCCCTTGTTGCAATTTAAGCCCATTACTTCTTGTCCTGTCCTCAGTGGTTAAGAACAATTTATCACCCTCCTCTTTATAACAACCTTTTACGTACTTGAAGACTATTATCATGTCCCCCATCACTCTTCTCCAGACTAAACAAACCCAATTTTTTATAATCTTTCCTCATAGGTCATATTTTCTAGACATTTAACCATTTTTGTTCCTTTCCTCTGGATTTTCTCCAATTTGTCCACATCTTTTCTGATACATGGTGCCCAGAATTGGAAACAGTATTTCAGTTGAGGACTTTTCAGTGCTAAGTAGAATCGAAGAATTACCGTATATACTTGATCATAAGCCGGTTCGTTTATAAGCCGACTCCCCAAGATGGATAAGTAAAAATGGAAAATTGTTATAACCCATTCATAAACCGACCCTATAATTCAGGGGTCAGCAAACTGTGGCTCCCGGTCCATCAGAATAAGCCACCGGGGGGGCTGAGATGATTTGTTTACCTCGAGCGTCTGCAGGCACAGAGGTAAACCTACATAAACGAAGCGTCCCAGCATGCCAGCTGGTTCCCTGACGGGCCAGGACAGCAACTGGTGGGAAATTTTTTTGGGGGGAGAAGCTGGGAGTCAGGGGAGTAACCCCTGTGACTACCCCTGACATGACCCTACCCCTAGCCCAGGACCCCCACACTCTCCCCATCCTATCCCTTCCCACCTTATCTGGAGAGGGCCAGGGGAGGATGTCTCTGGCCTGGCTGGAGCTGCTTTGGCAGGCTGGGCAGCGTGGCTGCAGCCTGCTCCGGCAGGCCAGACCGGGCGGCGTGGCCGCAGCATGTTCCAGTGGGCTGGGCCGGGTGGTACGGCTGCAGCGTGCTTCGGCGGGCCGGGCAGTGCGGCCACAGCCTGCTCTGGGAAGGCAGGACCGAGCAGCATGGCTGCAGCCTGCCAGCCCCGGAGCTGCAGCTGCTTCGGAAGCTGGGGGGAGAGCAGCGTGGCCAGAAGCGGAGAGATTCTGGCCCCGCCTCTTCCCTTCTGTCTCTGCTGGCTGTGCTGCCTCTCCTTGTTCCCTCTGTTGGGGGGAGGGGCTGTGTCCCACCTCTCCCTCTCTATACCCGTTCATAAGCTGACCCCCTTCTCTGGTGCTTCCCTTTTTTACTAAAAAAATTCAGCTTATGAACGAGTATATACAGGACTTCTCATGTCTTGTTTACAACATTCCTGCTACTACATCCCAGAATGGCCATTAAAGGCCAACCCTCTTGACTAGTTTATGAATGCGTGAGGGTTAACACCACAATTAATGAGATGATACATAGGAAACTCTAGAAGGTAAGCCCTATGGTAGGGTTTTCCAACATACGGCACTGCTTGGGCCTCAGCTTGCAAATACTCATTCTTTTTGGTGAGATACACAGTGCAAACACGAAATCTACTTTTAGTGTTATTACTGTTGCTTAGGGGGTAAGGGAAAGCAAAGATGTAAAAAGCATAGTTGATAATAAATGGTGATACAATGTCCCCCTTCCCAAATAAAACTGTTTTAGTAAGAAATTTAAAATACCAAGGAGGGAAAGAAGGAAGCATTAGTCGTATCAGTAGAACTGATGTAAATTGAAGACAGAGAGAGAGAGAGAGAGAAACTCACTAGTAGTGCAGGGCTGTTAATCTGATGTCCTAGTTACAGGAAAAGACATGTACTAATTTAAGGCCAGCACTTCTACCTGGTATCATAGAAGAGCTGCTGTCACTGTTTGAATCTTGTACATTTTTGTTAAATCTGTTTCTGGATTTTTTCTTCTTTTTCATAGTGCCATCATTTGAGTAACACTGATTGCTTCTCAGTGTAGTGATGCAAGAGATGATTATAGAGACAGCTAACTCTGTTGATGTACCGTGTTAGTATAATGCCACTTGATACCTCATTCATTTGATATATTAGATGGTGTAACACATCAACAAAACAAAGTATTCACATAATTTCTTAAGATGGTACATTTCAGTAGCAAGGGTGAATCCGTAGTAAAAGCTATGTCTGTGGCAGTGCCAAAATACCCCTTGGCTTTCGGTTTTTCATTTGAACAAACTGTTAGATTTAGATAATTCAAAACCAACTAGACCCATTAAGAAATGAATAAGGAGACAAACTCTTTCATGATCCTAAAATGTCTGACTTACTGGACTGCTTTATAAATACATCTTCATGTAACTGTAGTGTCCTCATATCCAAGATGGAATCCATGCTGCGAGTGGCTCGGGCCAAGAAAAGGCAGATACAGGAATGCATCAGGGAAACTCCCTTCCCTCCCCAGGGACACCTATTCCAACCCCCGCAGTGTAAATACATACACACACCTTGGATTAGTACAATGAATGAAAGTGAAATATTTATTTACTGAGGAATGAATGGAGAAAAACAACAGGGTGATAAGATAGGGGGATCGGTTAAATGGGGTTACATCCAACATGGGCCCAGTGGTATCACAATATAAAAGGACAGAGGCCAAGGATAGAGACTCAAAGTTCAGGAATCCTAGGGAGAGTTTCAGTCCTGCAGTCAGTTTTGGGTGTTCCTGGTCATCTTTGGCGACAGTAAACTTTCCTCCACAACTCCCTCCAGTGCCCTCTTCTGCCCCTCTCTGCAAACCCACACAGAGCGATAACCTCCCCACTTAGCTAGCTACAGCCTCCCTTCTTATTCCCAATGCAAAGCCATGCAATGCCCTGCCCTGCACAGGGATGGGAGGTGAACCCTATGAACGCACCTGTGAACTCCGCGTTTTCAGTAACCAAGGACAGCAATTGAGTGGTGTGCAGCAGAGGGAGAGGGGAGTGATGTCTTAAAGGGACATTTGTTTATTAGACTTTCCCACTGTGGGGTGAGAAACTGAGGCAAAGGACACTGCCCAACCTACTGTGGGGAGGGTATTTGTCTATGTGCCCGTGCTTTTGAGTTGTGGTGTTTTTCCAAATTAATGCTGGTTCTCTTTTCCCTTCTAATAAAGGTTTTATTTTGTTGTACATGGACTCAGTGCTTGCGAAATGGGAAGTATTGGCTCTTAGAGACACCCAAAGGTGGTGTTTACTTTTCCCAGATTACTAGATGGGGGCTTGGTTGTTAAGAGAACCCCCTAGCCACTGAACCTGGCCCACATTGCTGCCAACTCCACCTGGCAGGATGGTTACTGAAACAAATCTAAGCTCAAAGCCTGTGACAAGACCTAAAACGGTATGTCTACATTGCATCTGAAAACCCGCTGCAGCAAGTCTCTGAGCCTGGATCTACACACTCGGGCTTGTGCTACGATACTGTGGATGTTATGGCTTGGGCTGGAGCTCAGGTTCTGAAACCCACCCCCCTTCCCAGCTTTCAGAGCCTGAGTTCCCACCCGAGGTGCAGCATCCACACTGATGTTTATAGCACTGTAGAATGAGCCCCGTGAGCCAGAGTCTGGGCTCTGAGATTCACTGCTGTGGGTTTTAAAATACGGCGTAAACATACCCAAAGAGAGGCGCAGTTTAAGAGTCTTAGGAGACATCTACGTAGCCTGCAGGAATGAGACTCCCAGCCTGGATCAACAGACTCAGGAGAGTGGGGCTTGCACGAGCACTCTGGCTGGGTTTGAGAGCATAAGCGCCAGCCTGAGCTATCAACACAGCTCTTTGTATAGAGTGCTAGGATGAGTCCCGCTAGCCGAAGTCTATCGACCCAGGCTTGGAGGCTTGCTCCTGCATGCTGTCTAGGCATACACTTGGGTAACTGGGTCCCAGATCATGAAGGGGTTTAAGAGAACTTCTTTCCGTAGGGAGACAGTAGTCATCCTGGGGGTATGGCTGCAGCTCTGCTAGCTCCTCTGCCCTGTAGGAGCCATGCTGCCATTTAAACCTTACTTAACACTTCATATTTCAATGCTCTTACTATTTCCCCGTCTGTATCTTTGAGGTAAAAAGAATTTTTAGTGGTGTGTTTGCCATGGTACTAAGCAGGCTCAGATCCCTGTATATCAACCCTGAACCTTGTTTAAAACTGTTAAATGTTAAACAATAACTGGATTATGCTAATACTTTTCACTCTCTGGGTCCATATATTCATCTCAATGATCACATCAGTACTTAATACAGTGGCATATTAGTGGGACTCAGTTGAACTGGACACATGTAAAGTGTGATGTATAAAGTGGAGGATTTGAAGAATATGAACCAAATTCTGCTCTCAACATTTGAACAATTGCTTGAGGGCCAAATTCTTTCCAAAATTACAGCAATCTAAATCCAGAGTAACACTAGTGAATTCAATGACATGTTGTCACAGGGCAGGTATCCCCTGTTGCCCCCTAGGGACAATATGGCCCTGCGGCCAAGTCCAAAGAACCACTCCTCCTCTCAGGGCTGTATAGCCTAATGGTCAGGGGGGACTGTCCTTAGGTTCAGGGTAGTATGGCCTAACGGACAGAGTCAATAGGACTGTCCTTCAATGCAGGATGATATGGCTAAAGCCAATGGGACCGCCTTCTTCTGTGCAGGGAAGAGTGGCTGAGCGGCCAGAGTCAATAGAATCGCCCTTCAGAACATAAGACTATAACAACATAAGAATGGTCATACTGGGTCAGACCAAAGGTCCATCCAGTCCAGTATCCTGTCTACTAACAGTGGCCAATGCCAGGTGCCCCGAGGGAGTGAACCTAACAGGTAATGATCAAGTGATCTCTCTCCTGCCATTCATCTCCACCCTCTGACAAACAGAGGTTAGGGACACTATTCCTTACCCATCCTGGCTAATAGCCATTAACGGACTTAACCTCCATGAATTTATCTAGTTCTCTTTTAAACCCTGTTATAGTCCTAGCCTTCAAAACCTCCTCAGGCAAGGAGTTCCACAGGTTGACTGTGCGCTGTGTGAAGAAGAACTTCCTTGTATTTGTTTTAAACCTGCTGCCCATTAATTTCATTTAGTGGCCCCTAGTTCTTATATTATGGGAACAAGTAAATAACTTTTCTTTATTCACTTTCTTCACACCACTCATGATTTTATCTACCTCTATCATACCCCCTTAGTCTCCTCTTTTCCAAGCTGAAAAGTCCTAGCCTCTTTAATCTCTTCTCATATGGGACCCGTTCCAAACCCCTAATCATTTTAGTGGGCCTTTTCTGAACTTTTTCTAATGCCAGTATATCTTTTTTGATATGAGGAGACCACGTCTGTACGCGTACCATGGATTTATATAAGGACAATAAGATCTTCTCCTCTTATTCTCTATCCCTTTTTAAATGATTCCTAACATCCTGTTTGCTTTTTTGACTGCCGCTGCACACTGCGTGGACGTCTTCAGAGAACTATCCACGATGACTCCAGGCAGGATGGGGCGCTCTGGCCTGAGGGGCCGAAGTTAATAGGACTGCCCTTCTGATCAGGGTAGTATGGCCTGGGGCCAGGCAAGGGGTGGGATGGCAGCCAGGCTCTCCCTACTCCACTGGGTCCCAGCCCAAGGCCCCAGAAGTGTCAAATGTATCTGCTACTGAGTCAGCAAGGATCCCTCCAAAACATGCTGACTCAGTTACCAGTTCCACAACCAGATCAATGTCTGGTTCCCTTGGGCTACTTCCTACCCTGTCTTCCTGCTCAGTCTTTGGGTTCTCTGGGGTAGCCAACAGGTGAAGATCCCGACAACTCCTTCTCATGGGCTTCCATGGCCAGTCAGGTGCCTGGGTCTTGGAGTGCCTGGCCTCTGCAACCCAGGGCTCCAACAGCTCCCAGGTAGGAGTCTGCAATGCACATCCTCTCTCCTCAGCAGTCAGGCAGACTGAGCTGGGCTGCTCCCTTTTATACTGTGGTTCCAACTGGAGCCTGCCTAGCAGAGGCAAGGGTGTGTGGCTTCCTCAGCCCACAGTATGGGGTTAACCGCTTCCTGTCCAGTGCGGAGCAGGTATACCCCCTCTCACACGCACATATATGAAGGCAGAATCTGATCCTGTGTATCTAAAGCAAAACTATTCTGAAGCAAACAATTAGAATAAAATACAAAAGAGCTGCATCCCATAGGACCTCTGGCTTACATAAGGCTTAGATTTTGCTGGTAAGGAAAACTAATGAGAAGAGGATTTTTTCCCCTCTGCATTTTCCTTCAATGTCATGGTTGGCCTGTGACAATTAAAGTATGACTATCACAGAGAGATTCAGTGACATTTAGCATATGTTAATGAAGTGCCAGAAATAGTGCAGGGGGGCTGACTGGAGGCTGCTATTTTATATATTCACAACAAGTTTCATCTGAAACCCAAACTGAGAACTGTTTTTATGGACTTTAGCCTAACAAAGCACTAAAACAGCAGAAAGTGGCTTTGCTGAATTGCTGGTTAGTAAGGACATGAGCAGAAGTTATTGTGCCAGTTTGTCAGCATTATGATAGATGTTAATACAGTCAAATGCTCCACTGTTGTTTTGTAACAGCTAGTTTTTTTCCCTGCTGAGTAGTAGTTTTGCAATCACTGCATCAATAATTACAATGTAAAATATTTGCTATACTGTTAGATAAAAAGTAAACAGGACTTGCACTGGAAGTTGCATCAGAATGTAATAAATGCACTTGATCCTCACTGGGCTTTTCAGAGAGAGGTGCTTGAGATAGCAGATTGTCTCAGATGAAACTGCCATCTGGAAATTTTGTGAGGAGACTGATTATGACTGAGATTTAAAGGGCTACTTAAAGAAAAAAAAGCATTATCTGAAGGAAAGAAATTTCCATGACTAATTTAAGAGCAAAATTGATTTTAAGGAAGTTACAGAAAAATTAGATTTGTTGGAGCATTCAATTATAAGGCCCAATAGTGTGGTTGTCTATGTTAAGGATAGGTAGAGCTGCATGTCATCTGCATATTGCTGGCACTTATGCCCATGTCATCAGTTCACCTAGTGGTTGCAAATACACGTTGATTTGATAAATCAATCCTTTTATAGATTCCTAGTAGGCATTATTTTCAATTATATCTATACCAAGCTACACTCATGTTGCAATGGCTCATAAGGGGGCAGAAGGCAGGTGAGAGTGTGAGTAATGAGGAGAGACTTGGGTAGAGATTCTGCCACAGGGTTGGCTTAAATTAATCTTTATTACATATTCCCTGTTGCCAGTACTGTGATCTAGGAAGTAGATTAGAATCCATTGAAGCGTATATTGTAAAGATATTGTCAAGAGTGCTGAGAGACTGGGATGGGTACATTTCTATTGTAAATCTAGTATAAATAAATAAATAAATAAATAAATAAATACATTTAGAAAAGAAATGTATCATTCAGTATTTTGAATACTTGTACCATGTCCTCTTTTACTTGACTCCTCTGTAAACAGTGCTAATCTTTTCCATCTCCCTTATCCTAATCATTCTCAATGTCCATCTCTAAACCTCCTCTATTTCTGCTGTATCTTTTTTGGAGATAGGGAGATCAGAACCATAGCTATTATTCCATCAATTCAGAGAATGACATGATTCTATTTGCAGTCTCACTTTTATTCCATTCTTCATTTATCCTAACATCCTGATTGCTTTTTTAACTGCTGCTGCACACGGAGCAGAAGTTTGCAATGAGCTGTTCACGGTGACGCCGAGGTCTATTTTCTGAATGGTTACAGTTAATTTAGAACGGAGCAGTGTAAAGGTGTGGGTCAGTTTATTCCTTTCAGTGTGTTTTACCTTGCATTTGTCAGCATTAAATATGCGTAATCCCCTTTACAATGAATTGGAGCCACATGAATATAAGTGCAGAGGATGTATTCACTCATGTCACTTTGAGATGATGATAATGGCAATAATAGCTAGGTCTTATCTAGTGCTTTTCATCAGTAGGTCTCATTGAAAACCGAATTTTAAATGAACCCCTGATGCAACTGTGATGATTCTCTTGGGGTACCCAGAGCTGTGAGTCATTGCTACCCGTTAGCCTCAGCAACTGGGAGTTTTGCTGCTGCTAAGCTCTGTATTAGCTCCCTGACACACCAGCTTTCTGTCTTGCCAGCAAAATCTACAGGACTCTGCCAGTCCAAACCTTGTCTTGCAGGTAACAACCAGTGAACCCCAACTCCTGAGTTCTCCCAGGATGTCTTTCTGCAATGTCCAATCCCTGTCACTGAACACTCACAGAAGTTATTAAGTTCACTGCCTCCAGAGAGACAATAGGTACATCAGCCTGTTAGGTTAGCTGAGGACTCTCTCTCCAGTTTAATACACAGCACTGAGATAGTTTTATAATAAAACGAGAATAAGTTTTTGAACCAAGAACAAAGATTCAAGTGATAATAGGTTAGAATGAGACAGGTATAGTTACAAGAAAACAAAACAAAACATGCCCTTTAGTGACTAAAACTTAATTTCAGCAAGTTACAATCTTTGTATAAGTAGGTTTCTCACCTATAGTCAGTTTCCTTTGCCTCCCAGGTCAAGAAGATCCACTTTTCATTAACTCAAAGGGTACTGCACCTCTTAATCCCCTAAGTAATGGATGACTCAAATGTCTCTGTGCCTCCTTTACATTCCCCCAAAGTTCATTGTTTCTGTTTCAAGAGCCAGGAAGGCTTCCTGAGGGTCCAGACTCCATGCCCCATCATGATGGTTTAGCAGTCATCTCCCCCCACTTGTTAGCTTGATTGTTTTGTTTACCTCATATATAAATGTACATTTCTTTGTCCTCTGTGATCAAGATGGTCAGACAAGTAAATACATATTCCTTTGTCTAGGACTGTCAAGGCTGTATCCCCACTTTGAACTTTAGGATACAAATGTAGGGGCCTGCATGAAAACTTCTAAGCTTAACTACCAGCTTAGCTCTGGTCCGCTGCCACCATCCCAATGGATTCCCTTCCCTGGGAAGCCTTGATAAACCTTTCACCAATTCCCTGGTGAAAATACAGATCCAAACCCCTTGGATCTTAAAACAAGGAGAAATTAACCATCTCCCCTTCTTTCTCCCACCAACTCCTGGTGAATACAGATCCAACCCCCTTGGATCTAAAAACAAGGAAAAATCAATCAGGTTCTTAAAAAGAAGTCTTTTAATTAAAGAATAAGGTAAAAATCATCTCTGTAAAATCAGTATGGAAAATAACTTTACAGGGTAATCAAACTTAAAGAGCTCAGAGGACTCCCCTCTAGTCTTAGGTTCAAAGTACAGCAAACAAAGATAAACACTCTAGTAAAAGGTACATTTACAAGTTGAGAAAACAAAGTAAAACTAAGACGCCTTGCTTGGCTTTTTACTTACAAGTTTGAAATAAGAGAGACTTGTTTAGAAAGATGGGGAGACCCTGGATTGATGTCTGGTCCCTCGCAGTCCCAAACAACGAACAGCGAACAAACTCCCAAAACAAAGAGCACAAACAAAAGCCTCTCCCCCCCCCCCCCAAGATTTGAAAGTATCTTGTCCCCTTATTGGTCCTTTGGGTCAGATGCCAGCCAGGTTACCTGAGCTTCTTAACCCTTTACAGGGAAAAGGATTTTGGAGTCTCTGGCCAGGAGGGATTTTATAGTACTGTACACAGGACAGCTGTTACCCTTCCCTTTATAGTTATGACAAGGGCAGGTTGGGCTTTATGTGTTGCCTGACAAATGCATTTTATGAACATCTTTCCAACACACATTTATAATTCTTTATACACACCCTGTACATGTGTGTCACACAATGATTTTCGGGGCCTGCACGTTACCAATTTTGACACTTTACGTGACCCCTTCTAGCTACAGATTATGACAACAGTATGTTGGGGGCAATGAGCATGTCAGGCCTAACGTGAGTTGTGGTATGGTGTGCCCTCTGCCTGTTAGCATTGAAGGCCACCCAGAGTCGTAGCGCAACCAAAATGAAACTGCTGCCTTCTGTGCTCAAGCCAATTACTTTTATCCATGAGGTACAGAAAGTCTTTGATTAAAAAAACCCATAACTATTTTAGATGTTAGTTTTCAGATGTTAAATTAACCACTAGAGACAGTCCATACAGTCCTATTACTATAATGGAAAGGGCTGACAAATAATGACAAATGAAATATATAATGTCTGAGTTCAGGGCAAATATTCCTCAGGTACTATATCAAATTATGGCCATATTCCCTAATTACTGTCTCCTCTTTCCCCCAGATCAAACCTCTTTATAATTTCTGTAGTTTCTTCCTTCTTAGTGTTACCAAAATATACTCTTTGCCCTCTATTAATACCCTTTCCCAAGGCAAGGTTATCTCTCACCCTGATGCTCTCTATACTCACTCCAGTCTGTCTAAAATTATGCTTCTAAAATCATCTTCATCACTAGACATGACAAACACATTACGGTCCTCTGATTCCCTACAGTAGCCTGCTGCCCCTTACTGCATCAAATTGAGCCTCATATACAAAGCCCTACATAACTTTGCCCCCATCTACATCTCTCCTTTCATTTCTCTATCTTCTCCCTTCTGCTCCCTACACTCTTCCCCAAACCATTGAAGCTGCACAGATGTAACTGAGTCAGAATTTGGCCTGTAGAAACTTTAGTATTAAGCAATTAGGCAGGAGTGAAAAGGATCACAGCTTGATTCTCAGATACCAGCTCGAGTTTCCAGGGCTGGCAGTTAGAAAAACCATCTATTTACTTATGTACTGAGAAATTTGATTTGGAAGCCATTGAGACACAATACTCATGGAAACCCGTGACGGCACTTTTAACATTTATTTATTTTTTGGTACAAGTTAAGTTTCAGAGTAAAACTGCTCTTTCAATCCATCATTTCACCATCATCAAACATTACGTAAGAGAGGTACTTACCTTGATGGGCTTTTAATACATACCCATAGCCCTGTAGATCAACAGTATAAGTAAAAAGAGCAATAAGAGTAAGGTCTTTAATTCTTCCAGACTGGATTAATCCATTTTGATTTTTTACAAACAAAAAAATTCAATCATGCTATAAGAGATATACAATATTATTGTCTGAATAGGCTGGACTTGGTGACTTCTTGACATCCCTTCCAGCCCTACGTTTCTATTTGATAGAGAATTAGAGAAAAGCTGCTGCTCCCACAGAGGGCAAATGGTTTATCAAAATTTGAGACGTTTTGGCCCCAGCAAGAAATAACTGGCCTTAAAAAATAAAACACACAACAAGTAATTGGACATGTACTGAAGTTGTTTATTTTTAAAGTATCTTTTCTGTATATAGACATTTAAAAGATCTTAGTTTGACCCATATGACCTATTTCTACCTTGGCATACATTGAGCCAGATCCATAGCTGGTGGAAATGAATACAGCTCCACTGAAGTCAATGGTGCCGATTTCCATCAGCTGAAGGTCTGGCCCAGTTCCTGGGAAATAAAAAAAAGGAAGATAAATATTTCAATATGGCTAGGTGTGTTCTGGAATTCCATTACTTCTGTTTAATCAAAAATAGACTTTGTGGGCTAAATTGTGGCTTTACGCTATAGCTGCACAGTAGGAAGAAGTGTAATGGTGCACTTCCCCATCAGGAGCTCCCAGAGGCATTGTGCTTGAGCCAGGCACAAAGCCTGTAGGAGCTTTAAGTGTGCAGTATGCATTCCTCCTCGCTAGCTACTCTCTCCTTACTGAGGAGTCAATAATGAATTCAGAGTATAGGACTAATGCATCCATAGTGATTTGATTATATTATAATTGCTACCATAAAATGATAGATACATTAAGGGACAGAATTTCAGTGCTATTCTTTCTTTTGTGCATCCAGTTTAGCACCTGCAATTACTTATGGACACAATTCTGCCATTTAGCTAAATTCCTGATTACACCCTCAAATTAGTTACTTAGGCGATGTCTACAGAGTCAGCAACATGTTGAGTATGTGTAGTTAAACTCCACAGTGAAAAGCACGCTGCATCCACACTGCATGTGTCAATGAAAGGCTCCAGCCAGTGGGAGGCAGTGGGGTAAGACTCCAGCAGTGGAGAGCTGCTGGAGCCTTTCCTCACTGCCAGAGCCTTTCCCTGTTGCTGAACCTTTTCCCTGTGGTGAAGAAGACTCCAGTAGTGGGGAGAGACTCCAGCAGTGGGACACTACACTGCTAAAAATAGCAGGTTAGATGGGGGGAGGCATTGCTTGGGTTGTAGAGAGTGATGCATACCTCAGGCACATCCCCACAGGTTGCAGATGCTTCTTTACTCACCTAAGCAGTGCCTCACCATCTCCACTGTTATTTATACCATAGGCACTGACTTCTAGTTTTCCCTGGGGATGCTTCACCCCTGTTCCCCCCGAGGCCCCCCCCCACTCCACCCCTTCCTCCGAGGCCCTGCCCTCGCGCTGCTCTTCTTGCCCTGCCCCCTCCCTGCCCTCGCTCCGCCTTTTCCTGCCCCCACTCTACCCCCACCCCGAGGCATCTGCCTGCCTGCCACTCTCCACCCTCTCCCCTAGCTGCCAAACAACTGTTTGGTAGTGCCTCCAATTATCTGGGGGCACTGCCAAACAGCTGATTGGAGCAGCAACATTAAACAGCTGTGGCTGGTGCGGGCTGACCACCCACTATTTTTTTCTTTGGTTGCTCCAGCATTGGAGCACCCACGGAGTCAGCACCTATGATTTATACCCATGCTAGGCGGACGTGCAGCATGTGTATTCTATTTGCATCTGTAAGTGCAGTGTAGACATACCTTTAGACTAAAATATAGCAGGATTTGCACATTGTATCAATTGAAGATGCAAATACACCCACAAAAAAGGGAGGCCAAGACAAGCCCACTTTAAATAGCATGGCCTAAAACTATAAATATATTGCTATTTCTTTAAGTAAATATAGGATCCCTCTCCAAGCAGCTGCATCTGTGGCATCAGCTCATTCTCCCTGATTTTCTGAATTTCTATGTGATGAATTGGGTGAGGGTCTGTGAACTCACATCATTCCCCCACTAACTTCTGTGGGGAATCTGCTCAGAAGTTAACATATCCTGAGAAGTATTAACTTCTGAGCTGAGCCTTCTTGTACTGTGGAACTATGAAAGGTCCAAGGACAGTCAAACGTTAGAGAGTCCCAGGAAGCTATGTCCTGGTGTCAAGACAGAGGTAGGACCTTCACTTGGATTGCCCTCCAATGAACCCTGAGATGTGCTTATTTCAGGAGATCTGTGGGGCTTGGGAACTGAATCCCTTTGTTTCTGCCATATGGGTGGCAAACCCCATCCAGCCATCCAACCTTGTCCCTCCCAGTGAAGAAGTGGGGGAAACCCCATGAGGTAAACTTCTGATTTCCTTCCTCCAGTCTTTGCTTGCTCACATAGGTTTCCCCATGGGATGGGATGATCTAGGCCATAAATCTCAGGGATACTCTGAGAGTAAACAAATGAAGATAAACAATATTGCCAAAAGAGGCATCTAGGAATTGGACAGTTGGTATTGGAATTAGCTCAAAGCCATCTGGAAGTCTTTGTAAGGTGGCATTGGCTAGCAGTCTAGCTCTAGAAGGAAAAAAATGTTGGGTATTTTTTTCCCCAGCATTGTGGGTTTTTAAAAAAATTGTAAACAGCGAAACTTGCCAAGTACACTAACAGAATGGAAATTTACAAGCATGTAATATTGATTGCAGATGCAGATGTCTCTTGTTTTATTTTTTATTATTATTGGAAGTTAAATGAAACAGTTATTTAAAACAATAATATTGTTACTGTGTATCTCACTGACTTGTATCTGCTATTTTTACTACAGAGTGGCTAGATACTCTCAGCCCTGTATTACCCCCTCTCCTGGAAAAAGCAGACTAAAAGCTTTGTGAGATTGACTGTACAGAAGAAATGGCAGCGTTTCCCCTAAGAGGGATGGGGTTAGTAGCCATGTGAGGGGGGGATAACTGCAAAGACTCAGGAGAAAGACAAGGTGGATGAGGTAATATCTTTTATTGGACCAACTTCTGTTGGTGAGAGAGACAAGCTTTCAAGCTACACAGAGCTCTTCTTCAGGTCTGGGAAATGTTTCCTGAAGACCTGAAGAAGAGCTTTGTGTAAGCTCAAAAGCTAGTCACTCTTTCCAACAGAAGTTGGTCCAACAAAAGGTATTACCTCACCCATTTTGTCTCTCTAATATCCTGGACCAACACAGCTACAACAGCACTACATACAAGTCCTAGACCTGTGTCTCAGGAGCCCCAGATGATGTGCTTCCTCTCTGCTGCTTACCTGTCATATGCATGGCAGCATTGCTAGCTCAACTGTCTTATCCACACAGTGACCTCACCCCCTCTGTGAGCTGGAAGAGGTATGCGACTACACTGAGCTCATTAAGGATCATAAATCATAAGGATTTCCACCAATAGGTTGGATACTCCCTTGCCAGGCCCACCACCCCTAAAATCCTGTAGAATGCTTATGGGTACAGGGTAGTGCAGGCTGGGGAAAGGACGCACATGCAATATAGGCTCTGAACTTCTCCTTTCACAAGTTTTTCCTCCTGTATTCTAGGATTTCGGTTCCTTTGCTCCTCTGCACTATGCTGTGGAGGGCAACATCTAGCCCTTGGTAATTAACTTAAAATTGTTCCTTTGTGTCTAGTTTTTCCAGCACATGCATGACGATATGTGAGATCAGCCCCTCCTCTGAGAGCTATCTAACATTTATGCAACATATGTAGGACCTTGGGTCTGATCCAAATACAAATGAAGTCAATGGGTGTCTTGTCATTGACTTCTGTGGCTTTCAGTCAGGCCCCTGGACTTCAGCAGAAGTTTCTTGTATGTTAA
This sequence comes from Trachemys scripta elegans, assembly GCF_013100865.1. Lineage (NCBI taxonomy): Eukaryota > Metazoa > Chordata > Testudines > Emydidae > Trachemys > Trachemys scripta. The sequence continues at coordinate 41,131,870 of NC_048298.1, read as the reverse complement.
CTTCTTTCTTTGTTTAATTAAGATACTCATTTCAGTTAAGTTGTTTATTTTTTAATTTAACCTGCACATCACTGAGGTTGCTTGAAGTCACCAGCGTGAGGACTTCTCTGCAATATAATGAATAATCTCTTGGTCAAACTGGAGTGGAAAACAGATTTAGTCATGGCCAACCTCTGAAGAATCCCATTGTTTGCAGCAGTCCAATTTAATTTGAAGTATCTCATATCAACTGCTATTGATAAGTGTAATATAAGTGTAATATAAGTGAAGCCTGATGAGATAAAATTACATTTTCATTGTAAAATCCGATTTAGTTGTTGAAATGATGAACTAATAACGTATTGTATTTCATTATGTATTTTGCTAAGGAAAGTGCATGTCTGGTGATTTAATAGTAGGCTGTAGGTGGTCAGGCTTTTCTTTTAATGCAGAATTAGATAAGAATGGCCTGTGATTCATGCACTGCCAGTGTGTCTAAATTTAATCTCTCCATCTCTGGCTACTATTAAAATTGGGCAATAGCTGGCATAGTTTGAATCTGCAAGATTGTTAATAATGGCGATTAAAAACTCATTATTTTGCAAGGGTCTGTAGTTGAAGACAGTTGTTTATCTGTGTAACTTGGCTAAAATGAGATTACCTGTATCTGAAAGACTAATCTGTGACCTTTAAGCGCATATAACACAATTATAGAAGTTAAGACATACAAGAAAAATACTATTGTATGCCGTGATCTCTATTCAGGATGGCACTTATGTGTGTAATTAAGTCCCATTGAAGTCAATGAGATTTAAGCATGTACCTAAAGTTAAGCACATGCTTAAATGAGGTCTTGAAGAGGGATGGATTTAAGCGCATGCTTAAGTGTTTTCCTGACTCAGAACCTTAAAGGGAAATAAGTTTAAGTGCAGCAGTTGGACAAGTGCTTAGTTATCTACACTGATGCAGGCTAAAAATGTCTTATGATAAATACATAGGTCTTCAGCCTGAAAATGTTTTCAGCTTAAAAATAAATAAATAAAAGTAGAGACTAATATTTATTTACACAAAAGATTTAAAGCTGAGGTCCTCAATTTGAGTTTAGCAGACACTGTAATAACACCAGAGGAACATAAGCATACTAGCAATTTCCCCCTCCCATTTCTTCTAGTCTTTCTTGGACTTTTTGTATCTTTCTTGCATACCTCAGTTTCCAAAGTATCACAAAAGACTTCAGGTATGGGTTATTTCCTCATTGGAAGTAAAATAAATTGCCACAAATATAGAACACTGTATCCTAGGCTACTTGGTTGATAAGTAGGTATACTCTTGAGTAGGGATATTAGACAACATGAGCAATGTGCAATTTATAACTCACAAGTATAGAACAACACTAAATCTAACAGCTGTGTTCAACCCCGAGCCAGCCAATTTTCCTTTGCCTGATTCTTCCATTCTTCCATGTACCAACAGCTGTGAGAGTCTGGTCCTAATTCTCTATTAGCTTACACCTTGTGTAGTTATTTATGTCTGGGCAAAAGCAGCATAAAATTATCACAGGTGTATATTAGCGGAGAATTCAGAATTTATTATTATACACTCCCTTTGCACAGGTATAAATCACTACACAAGCTGCAAGGTACTGTAGATCAGGCCCTAAGTCTTAACTTCTCCCCACACATTTTAAAATATTTCTTAAGGACACATGCTTAGGTTGTCATACTAAATCATGTACCCTTTAACCACCCTATTCATGTGTCAATTAAAAACACTGGGGTTGAGGGTTTGTCTGGAGGATCCATGTGAGGGGTACCTCCCTAACTATAGCTGTTTTGCTTTACAGAAGGAAACCCATCTGATTTCAGTAATCCTCTCTCTCAACCACCAGGAATCAAACCTCTTTTGAAGCGTCTGTTTGTTTTCACTTACATACCTTCAAGCACTCAGCTGTTAATCCAACTCATTAGTGAGCTGTTGGGGCATACAGTAACAGTTAATCACTTCTGTGGGTTCCCATCTTAGATAGCTATTAAAACCTATGAATCTGTGCATAATATCTTCAATACGGATATTAGTTTCATACCTTTACAACATTTCCTACCCACACATAGTTTGTGACAAGCTTTCCTTAAATTTACCACTTAATCACTCCCTCTATTTTCTCTCACTTCATCTATTGACTTTGTAATGGTCTTATTTAGTGTGGGAAAGCAATTTTGGAGAGACTTTGTATGAAAAGACATTATATAAAATAAATTGTATTGCATTATAATTTATATATTTGCTGTGAATACTGCCTTAGGTTATAAGCTTGCAATTGTAAAATTTCAGTACAGAAGGCAGAAAGGTGGTTTCTCAAGGAATGTCTTTTCTGTCTATAGCATTTATATCTGTACTGTCATTTTCTGCCACAGCTTGTCCAATTTATATATCTCAAATCTCACAAAAATACATGGTCTTCATGATGGATACAATTGCTGCACTTGGCAGCCTGTTTCCCGCCTTAATTTCCTTCTACCTAAAGAAATTTCTGCTGAACATCTGGAGGGTATAATCTCTAGCTAAAATTAGCTTCTGTAGTAGTTAGTCCACAGACCTTGTCCAGAACAATCATTGTGCTGTTTTATTGTGTGCCATGCTGTTTAGTGTTCTTAAAGCCATAGTGCCTAGATTCATGTGATTAGGTGAGAATCTCAGATTTCATTTTTTTAAAAAAAGAATAAGTTTCTAACCCTGCTGATTGCAGAAAAAAGTCTTGAAAACATGACTTAAGTGAACTCTAAAATCTCAAAAATCAAATAGGAAAAAAACCCTCAAAATTTATCCATTTAAAAAAAATCTCATGATTATTAAGCCAGTCTTGTGATTTCTGACAGCCAGTCTGACTCATGATCTGGGGGATTGGCAATACTGAGCATTGTGCTGATGCAGGGGTGCTACCTTTCCAGGGAGACATACAACCAGGTCCTGACTGTCATGGTTACAGGCTACACCTCTGACCCTTCTCTGGTCTTTCCAGTGCACTTCCTCTATTCTCAGGCCTCAAGCTATTACTTTTCATGGGGGGTAGAACAATGCGGTTCTCCACTTTTAAACTGGGTCCTGCGCTATAGCATTCTGTGTATTGGCCTTATCCTGCAGGTTGGACTGGATTCAGGTCTCTTCAGTGACCAGTGCATTACAGTTCATCAAAACAGTTTTCGTAAAAATAGCTACTGTACATTCTTAAAAGTAGGAACAAAGTGTAACTTAAGGATTTATAAAACAACAAAAGGTCTTCATGCATGTCCATCTTACCTAGAGTCCTAGATTGGCCTATCTTACTCTACACCCCTAACCTCTGTGGGGCTGGGTCTCAGTCTTCCCTTTAATGCTTTCTCCACTTATCCTTGAATCCCTGTCTTTAAATCCAGCCAAAATTCTTTCTTCTCAGTTTCCAGGGCTTGGACTTAATGCCCAAAACTAGTTTAATGAGCTTTATTGGGGGGGGGGGGGGGAGAGGGCTGAGCCAGGGCATCAAAGTGAATGGCTGTTGAATTGTCACTCAAGTGTTTGCTATGAAGCATATGTCTGGATCCACCTCCCCCTTTCTGGTTGTACTTCCTGACAATTCTGTTGTTAAATGAACTCAATATATGCACACAGTAAACATCACAATAACTCAATCAAGATACAATATTCATAGATTAGTACAGACAGTTCCAAATCCATAACACTGACCGTTCGTCATGACAGATCCTATGTTTGAGAAAAGTGAGGGCGGGGGTGAGGTTTAACACAGCTGTCTTGGAACAATCTCATGTTCAGTATTGTAGTTACAATCTAACCCTAAGTCCTACCTTCAGTTTCCACTGGATAGGCTATTCTGCAACAACTATCCTATATTTTCATGTAGTGCTGATATACACTATTAAACTATTGCCATAATTATCCTCAGAGTTGGCCGTGCTTCAGTGGGGGACAAAGTGGTTACTATTTGGAGACCTTTAAGCATCAGTTCAGGAAAAGTTGTAGAGTACTTCTAGCTCTATTTGGCTGGAAAGTGATATATACAAATGCAAGAGGAGAGATACTCACCCTCTGCCCTGACCCTTTATGCCAGGTAAAAAGGATGAAAAGGCATAAAAGGGCCCTAAAAGCCCAATATCTAGCCAGGGAAGGATTTCCCTGGTGGAGGAACTGTGGAAGACAGCCATAAGTCTCCCTTCTGAGGAACCCCTACCCAATGCTGGCATACAGGGTATGCCAGGGAAGGACTTGCAGTGCTGTGAGATTCCAGAAAGCGCTGCAGCCCAGGGAAAGGTTGCTGTAACTTGGACTGGCCCCCAGCACAGTCTAATGCCTTGTCTACTCTAAAAGGAAAAGTCGATCTAAGCTACACAATTTGAGTTACGTGAATAGCTATACAGTTTGAGTTACATGAATCCATGTAGATTAGATCTACTTACTGCGGGGTCCACATTACGCGATGTTGATGGGAGACTCCCCTTACACTCCCATCGACTCCCCTTACTCTTCTCGATCCAGTGGAGTACAGGAGTCGATGGGAGAGCGATTGGCGGTCGATTTAGTGGGTCTTCACTAGACCCGCTAAATCGACCGCCGACGCATCGATCCTCCAGTACGTGTAGACAAGCCCTAAATTATGCCAGGGGTCCCTCCTGTCCCCAAAACAGTCAAGGATGGGGAGGGCACTAAGGTGTCTTGAACCCATCTCAGCATCTTATGTGGTCTGGGAGATCTGTGCTGCCCATATTTGAGATGCAGCACAGAATCTCACCCAAGGTCATTATCATTGTAGAGCTAAATCCTGGCCATGCTGCTGCTAGACAGCATTGTTCTTGGTCAAGCAGATCCCTGAAAAGCTCATCATTTTAATAATCAAATATTTGTCACTGGTGTATCTGTTTGCACCTACTATCCATTGGTTTACCTTTTGTCACACTCATAATCTGACTGGTATCCTTCTGTGAGCCATGGACACTCCAATGGCATTCTCTTGGACAATCAGTCATATTAAAATTAACTTATCAGTTGTCTAAAAAAATTGACAATTACATGAAAAAATTATTTTTAATATAACCGTCATCCCTACTGCAACTTGGCTTTAGCTCAAAATCTGTAATGAATTAAAGCATTTAGCTGATGAGAACATTTCCAAGACATCTATCAGAATAATAAATATGGCACAGAATCTATTTAAATACATTAAAAGTCTGCTTTGTTATTGAGCACTAATGCACCAATTCTGTACTGGTGGGTACTTGGTTGTACATAAAACCACACCTAAAACTTGTCTGCCTATCTATGTAGCTTTCATGTTTACCTAAAAATATCCTCCTACCAAAAAAAAAAAAAAAAAAAAAAATTCATTAAAAACACTTTTGGAAAAGAGTCAAAGTCTCTCTTATTTAAATGCATGTTCAAAATAACTTTCCTTTCTTTTATATGCATTCTAAACAGAGGCACAATAAACTTTTTGTTAGGGATGGATCCAAATTCAGAATGCCTGCTGAGGACTTGGGCTTTTTATTGACAAGGAAATGTAGTCCTTGCTGCAGCTGTACTGAGCAATAGTGCCATCTAGTAACCTGTTGGATGAATCTTTTATAGCATATTTGGGCTAGTTATATGAACATATATTGCAATCTTTTCGGCGTTGCCACTTTGTTGCAGTTGTAAATTGTTCCTGTGCAGGATCCCTCACAAATTGCAGTTCTTTTAGGACTGAGCTGACTTCAGATAAACCATATTTGTTTTTCTTTTTTCAACCATTAGCTGCTGGCCTTAAACCTGGCCACCGTGACACTAATAAGAACAGGAGTACTTGTGGCACCTTAGAGACTAACAAATTTATTAGAGCATAAGCTTTCGTGGACTACAGCCCACTTCTTCGGATGCATATAGAATGGAACATATATTGAGGAGATATATATACACACATACAGAGAGCATAAACAGGTGGGAGTTGTCTTACCAACTCTGAGAGGCCAATTAATTAAGAGAAAAAAAAAACTTTTGAAGTGATAATCAAGCTAGCCCAGTACAGACAGTTTGATAATAAGTGTGAGAGTACTTACAAGGGGAGATAGAGTCAATGTTTGTAATGGCTCAGCCATTCCCAGTCCTTATTCAAACCGGAGTTGATTGTGTCTAGTTTGCATATCAATTCTAGCTCTGCAGTCTCTCTTTGGAGTCTGTTTTTGAAGTTTTTCTGTTGTAATATAGCCACCCGCAGGTCTGTCACTGAATGACCAGACAGGTTAAAGTGTTCTCCCACTGGTTTTTGAGTATTTTGATTCCTGATGTCAGATTTGTGTCCATTAATTCTTTTGCATAGAGACTGTCCGGTTTGGCCAATGTACATGGCAGAGGGGCATTGCTGGCACATGATGGCATATATCACATTGATAGATGTGCAGGTGAACGAGCCCCTGATGGTATGGCTGATGTGATTAGGTCCTATGATGATGTCACTTGAATAGATATGTGGACAGAGTTGGCATCAATATATGTTCCATTCTATATGCATCCGAAGAAGTGGGCTGTAGTCCACGAAAGCTTATGCTCTAATAAATTTGTTAGTCTCTAAGGTGCCACAAGTACTCCTGTTCTTCTTTTTGCGGATACAGACTAACACGGCTGTTACTCTGAAACATGACACTAATGGAATTAAAGTTACAAAGTGTTACATAGGCTTTTGAACATGTGACTCAGTCAGTCAATGTCACTGGCTGCAACCTAGCAAAACACAATGGAAATTTACTCTTAAACGTCTGTATAAAGGAATCTCTTTCTCCTTGACCCTACTGCACAGAATTAATTTCTTCAACTGCTAAAAGAATGATCCCTGGCAAAATCAATTATTCTTTGTATCCACAGGTGAAGGATTTGTTTATGTTTAATGTTGTTTTGTTTATATCCAGAGCAGAAAATAGACCTGGACATTATTGTATTTCTCTTTCTATAACACACATAAACTTGTGTTATTTTCTTGCCCTAGTTTGTCACTCTGTTTTGTAATTTTGTTTAAGAGCATACAATGTTGATTGTGATAAATGCTTTAGAAGACCATAGAACAAGGCTCTGTTATGTGTACTAAGCAAAGATACACCGATAACTCCAAAAAATCTGAAATGTTGAGAGTAGAAGAGACTATGAAAGAGCCACACAGCTGGGATCATATGAGGTAACAATGTGAGCTCATCAGCACAGATAACTATTTGTATTGTTAAACGATGTAGGTCATTTTATTAGGTCTTTATCTGAACACTTAAGTAAGGAAGGACACCTGTGCTTAACAGATAGCTTTTCATTTTTCCTCAGTTAAATAATACACGTTAAGAAAACAAAGGGACCTACTACAACCATCTTTCATGGTGTAAAACCATATTTTAATCAGCACAATGCTATGCAGGTAGAAAAGTGACCTACCATACACGGGCTGAATCCTGCTCTCCTTTCAACTGGTGTAAATCAAAAGTAATTCTATGGAAGTGATATTACCAGTGGTGCCAGTAGTATTACCCTAAAATTAAACAGTATAACAGAGCAAATTTAGCCCTGTTTATTTAAAAAGTTGTTGTTATTATTTGTATTGACCAGGACCCCATTTTGCTAGGCACTGCATAAATACAAAACAAGACAATTCCTGCCCCAAAGAGTTTACAATCTAAGTACAGTATAAGACAAGAGACAACAGATGTGTGTGTATGTGTGTGTGTGTGTGTGGGGGGCATTGTCAAGTTTTTTGTAGGCATAACAGCAAAGGAAAATTTTAAGGTGGGTTTGGAAGGAGGATATTGAGGTTGTTTTGAGGATGTTTATGGGGAGCTTCACACAAGCATGGGGGAAGCATGGGAGAAAGAACAAAGGAACTTGTTTGAAAATTTAACAAGGGTGGCATCATGGACTGATTGGAGGTAGGAGATGGCTTTTCAATACCGAATTAGAGATGATAGAGGGTGTGGAAAGGCCATGAATGCCTTGAAAGTGAATATAAGCAACTTATGTTTGAGGCAGTAGAGTAGAGGGAGCAGTGGAGGGATTTGAAGAGAGGGGTGACATTGTCAAAGCTGTGAGCTAGGAAAATGAACTTTGCAGCAGCATTCTGAGTGGATATGAGCAGGGCAAGATTGAACTTGTTAAGGCCAGAGAGAAGGACTTTGAAATAACTGAGATGTGAAATGATGACAGGCTGGACAAGAGTTTTAGCTGTGTGGGTGGACAGGAAAGTTCATACCTTAGAGATTTTATGCAGAAAGAATCTGCAAGATTTAGAGATAGTCTGGATGTGAGGACCCAGAGAGAGGTCTGAGTCAAAGATGATGCCCAGGTTATGGGCCTGAATGACAGGTAGGATGGTGGTGCTGTCCACAGTGACTGAGAAAAGAAATAGAAGGGGAGGCTAGGATGGAAAGATTAAGCACTCTATTTTACTCATGTTGAGCTTGATTTAGCAGCCAGACTTCCATGAGGAGATGTCAGAGAGGTGGGTTGAGATTATAGTTTGGATGGAAAGAGACAGGTCTGGAGTCGAGAGGTAGATCTGTGAGTCATCAGCATAGAGATGGCAATTGAATTTGTGTTTGTGGATTTGATTACCCAGAGAGAATGTGTAAAGGAAAAAGAGAAGGGGAACAAGGACAGAGCACTGTGAAACTCCTACAGAAAGCTGAAGAAGGGAAAGGAGGATCCTCCAAAGGATCCACAGAAAGAGTGATTAAAGAGACAGGAGGAGAACTGGGAGAGGCCAGATTCCCAGCAGACAAGGGAGGACAAGATTTCAAGAAGAAGAGCATGGTTGACTGTGTAAAGGCAGTTAGCAGGTCAAGGATAGAGGCTAGAGTGCTAATTCTGAGCTTTGGCTAGAAAGAGGTCATTAGAGACTTTGGCAAGAGCACTTTCAGTGGGGTGCAAAGGGTGGATGCCATAATCGAGGGGGTCTAGGGTGGAATTGGAGGAAAGGAGCTCCAGACAGTGATTGAAGACAGAATGCTCTATGAGCTTATAGATGAAAAGGAGAAGAGAGATGGGGCAGCAGCTGGAGCGGCAAGTGGGATCAAACTGTGTTTTTTTAAGACGGGAGAGACTAAAGAATGTTTGTATTGTGAGGGGAAAGAGACAGGAGAGAGTGAGAGGTTAAAAAGAAGAATAAGGGTAGGGATGAGAGTTGGTGTGAGGGAGATGGGATGGGTTGGGATGGGGTCACTGGGGCAAAAGGAGGAGTTATAAGAGTAGATCAGATGAGAAACTTCTGCATCTGTGGGGAAGAAGGAGGGAGAAAGTTGTAGGAGGGAAAAGGGGAAGGAAAGGCCAGCCCCAGGGAGGGGTAAGATTAGCCATATTTTGTCAATATTCTCTTGGAAGAAATTAGTAAGATTATGTGCATAAGCAGGAGGAGTGAGCAGGGTTGAGGAGTGAGTGAAAGGTGTCAAAAAGGTGGCTGGGATCATGGCTTAGGCGATTCAATTAAGTTGGAGTAGTAAAGTTGTTTAGCGAACAGGGCAGAACTGAAGGAGGAGAAAACAAATTTGTAATGGAGGAAGTCAGCCTGTTCATGGGGTTTCCACCAGGGACACTCCACAGCATGAGAACTGGAACATCAGAAAAGATGTTGGGAGTGAGCCTGGACTGGGGGTTGGTAGGGCAGACCTTCCAGTGGGAAAGATGGTCAAAAATGTCAAGGGGTGAAGGAAAATGAAGCAAGGAAAGTATTACAACCATAAAGATGGAAGAAAGGGAAGAGGGGATAGGGAGGAGAAGGCTGAGAGAAGACAAGAAGTCATCAGTGTCGATGGATTGGAGGTCATGGAAAGGCCAAATGATGACTAGGCATGAGACAGGGAGGGGCTGATAGGCAATGCTGAATGAGACCAGGTAATGGTCAGAGAGTGGGAATTCATCAGAGAGAGAGCAGTGCTTGGTGAATATCAAATCAAGTGAGCAGCTCTTTCGGTGAGTGGGACAGTTGAATCAGCTTGAATGAAGAGCTGAGAGCAAGAAAATGTACAGCTGAGGGGTTGGGTGTATCATAAGCATGGAAAATGAAGTCACTGAGGATGAGACTGTGAGGTTACTTTAAAGACTGTTACATTATAATACTGAGACTCTGCTAACATTCGACACTCCTGAAGTCCAGTGAAGGGGTATAGACTGCTGCTTATTTAAAACAAAGACACCTCTACCCTGATATAACGCTGTTCTCGGGAGCCAAAAAATCTTACCGTGTTATAGGTGAAACCACGTTATATTGAACTTGCTTTGATCTGCCAGTGTGCGCAGCCCCGCCCCCCCCGGAGCACTGCTTTACCGCATTATATCCGAATTCATGTTATATCGGGTCGTGTTATATTGGGGTAGAGGTGTACATTTTTAACAAGCTAGCCATGAATCTAGAGTATTCCTTCTAATGAATGGCATGTCACAACGGGAAGGTCACTGGGTGGCAGCTAATAATTGCCAATTGGCTAAAGACAGAGAGAGTGCCTGAATGAGTGTTTGATGCACAGGTGAGATGGGGAGCAAGAGATCTGACAGTTCTGCACAAATAAAGAACCTGGGATATAGCGAGACAAAAAAGCAGCTAAAGAAAAAAAAAGTATTTTTAAAGTACTACTGAAGTTTGTGGGAGAATGAAATACTCTACATATATAGCAGATGAATGCCCACTAGATCTCTTTTCATAAGGCCTGTGATACAAAATCAAAGTAAACAGAAGACCTGATGTTGCTAGCAGAACTTATTGACTTCAGTGGGGATTTCTTGTCTGGAGGGCTTTACAGGATAAGACCCTAGAAGTTTAAATTTCTGTAAAGACTGATATTTCTTCATTAGTATAGAATAGGAAAGAGAGAGAGAGTCTCTAAAATCAAAGGGTAAAAACCCTAAAAAAAACCCCTCTATTCACCCCCTCAAAGGGTGTGTAATACTGTAACTGACGAGATAATCCCATTCTGTACTATGCAGGGGAACAGATTAAAATGCTCATGTAGACTATCTCCATACATATCAATAGAAAAACTGAACTTTTGTATTTTGTTCTTAAGGGGGCAGATCATCAGCTGGTGTAAATCAGTGCAACTCCATTGATATCAGCTGCGCTACAGCCATTTACACTAGCAGAGGATATGGCCCTTAAGTGTTTAACTTTTCATGATTGATCATTTTTTGGTAAGGACCTCATTCTTCTTAGTGGGGCTTCTCACTTGCCTAATGGACCTGGGTAAAGTATGGCTATGGACAATTCACTAACATTAATGAAAGCTGCCTGTGTTGATGAAAGGATGTACATGTGTTGTTTTTTCCATTCCTAAAATACCTACAAAAATCTAAGCAGTTAACTTAATGAGACATATGCCTAGTCTTGTTCTACAGTGCCAGCTAGAAATATATTTTGATTGCTGTCAAATACAGTTCTTAGAAAACATAACAGAATATATATATAAACGGTATTAATAATTTATTTTGGTTTTGGATGCAGATAAAGTTCATTTATCTGACAGCAAAACATATAGTTCTAAGCAAGACAATTCAGAAATTGTATTTTTCAGGTGCTAAGCAATTTGATGTTTTTATTGGGTATATTTTGGTTGCAGTCTCCCAAGAAAAATCCAGGGGATGAGTTTTACAAAGGTTTCGTAAGAAACCAGTGCAGAAAAAAATCCTGGTTCTGGTAGAGGACAGTCATAATCAAAAGCAAGGAAGTGAGCTCAGATCTGTGTCGAAGCAAGAGCTGCTCCTCTCTGTGTTGGCAAATAATCTAATAATATTTTACATTATAAGCCTAAAGACTTAAGGCTGATTAGAAAGTATTGTTGAATTACTCTTGTACTCCCTATAGGCTAGTGGCTGATCTGACTAAAATATGTTCCATTTTCTATTTCTGTAATATCGTACATTGCTTGTTTTTCCTTCTGCTGTGCCACCTCAGTCTGTGAGCTCATCAGATCTCACAAGTTTAGCAGGGTCAGGTTAGATGTGGATCCTCTAAGGAATGCACAGTTGTTGTTTTAAGTGCTGCTGGAAATTTAATAGGTAGTTTTCTCCCCTCTGATTTGGTACTGAACTTGTGCCCTATGCTGCTGGAAGTGCTGCCTCTTGGATGATAGATTAAGTAAAAGACTGTATTTCTTGTGAGCATTGACTATTCTTGCTGTGCAAGCCCTTCCAGGGTTGGTTTGAAACATTCACATTTCTTTCATGCCAGAACTAGAGTTTTTAGGCTTAGTGGTAGCAGGATTGTCTTGTAGTTAAAGCACTGGGATGCAGGATACCTGAGTCCAGTTCCTGACTGTGCCACAGACTTCTGGTGTGACCTCAGAGAAGTCGTTCTCTGTGTTTCAGTTTCCATGTGTAATGGGGATAATAATGCTTAGTGTCTCCTGTCCTTTGTCTTACCTATTTAAATTATGAGCTCTTCAACATAGGGAGCATCTCTGTGTGTTTGTACAGTGTCTAGCACAAATTGGGCCCAGGGCTGGTTAAGGTCTTGAGGCACAACTGTAATAAAAATTTAATAATAATAAGAGCAGATTTTAATCTCCCCAAAGTTGAGGGTTGTTCACATTTAGGGCCCATTAGAGATATAGGACCCCATTATGCATATGGGGAATTTGAATCCTGATCTGGGTTGAGATTCCAACTTCTCCAAAGTTTCAGGTGTGCAGATCAAGGGTCTGATTTGGAAACATTTGTACTCAGAACTGGTATGAATCACATCAGTTTCCAAGTCCCGAAGGTTTGAGTTTGAATGAAATTGGCTCTTCCATGCCTCATTCTCCGTGTGAGCCAACAAGCAAAGTTCAATTCCACAATCCCCTATCAGTTAGCTTATTTGCCAGAAATCCATTAGAATTTTTCAGGTGGTTTATACTGGTCTCTATTGGTTTAAACTGAGGGAGGAGTAACTCCAGAAACCAGTGGAGCTATAGATCATGGTTTTGTTTCATAACCTACTTTGGCCAATTGCAACCAACTGAAAATTCTCATCTGGTATTTCCACCAGGGAATGCAAGTGGAGCTACCAGCCATACTATATCATGGGACATTTCTCAGTCAAAAACTATAATCACAAATATACACTGGTGAGCAGCAAATTCAGAATGTTCAGGGATATTCAGACAAAGCAAAAAAGTTTGTGTTCAGCTTTAACCAAGAGCTCACAGACTAAATCTATGTTTGTGTGCACTACAATAGGTTCATAAATAGAAGTCAGCTTTGAACAAAGGCTGATTATCTGAATGTTTTCAGGACTGGAGTAGAAACTCTTTACAAAATACACCATAAAAAGAAGAACAGGAGTACTTGTGGCACCTTAGAGACTAATAAATTTGTTAGTCTCTAAGGTGCCACAAGTACTCCTGTTCTTCTTTTTGCGGATACAGACTAACACGGCTGCTACTCTGAAAATACACCATGGCATTTTCTCAAAAGCAAGGATTTTAACAACGGTGTTCCAGTCTGGATAATCATATGTTGAACTCCTAAATTTCCCCTGAAGTTTTAATTGGCTATGGTATTTGTCTTGCTTCTTGTCCCCAACTGTTGTGTAGTTGTATTTGCTGTTAAACTGTTGCTAAGTTGTACTTCAGACTTGGCTGCTGGTAAAGTGGATAAAGTGACCCCTGATTATACACTGTTTATGATGTAGTTTGGGACAAAAAGTGCTAGATGGATGTAATCCTGTGCCATTAAAATAAATGGGAATTTTACACTAGGAGAAGGATTGGGCCTTTTAAAGGTAACATTTTATTGCATTATTGTGCATGGACTGGATACATCACTGAGGAGTTCTAGAGAGAAGAAAATTTAGTTTTTTAGCGACTAACCCTAAGAAATTAAGTCAATGACTGTTGTGGGTGCTCAGCACATATCAGGCCTAGGCCCTTAAACCTTTCTAGATTTGCATAATGGATTTTTATAATTGTATTTTAAGTGGTTTACACATTTAAAGGCCTTGTTAATGTCCACAGGCTTTGCTGTGAAAATGCAATCCTGGAAATAATGACCTATATCATGAAGGTTACTAGTGTTTAATTCAACAGGTGGAATTTGTTCATGTAAATATTGTCAAATATTTACTAATCCAAAATGCAGACTGTGATCAAGTGCAGTGTTCCAGTAGTTTAGAATACAACAAAACTATAGTAATTCTTAACCGCCAATTGACTTATGTTTTATTTTGTTTTGTTTAGAAACATACTGTTCTTCGTTCCATTTAGTACCTTAGCAAATCTTTGAATGCCAATATTATGTAACTGTTTTCAGTCTTCTATACATGCAAATAATCTCTCTGAACCACAGTTAGCTTGAATTTATCCCACTTTTTCCTGCACACATTTTCAATTATTGTCATGCCTTGGTTGTTACAACAGAAAAGTATTTGTGTGCTCATGTTTTTGCAACACTGAAATGGACACTGCACGTTGGAGCTTATTATTATTTCTTTAGTTGTAAACAATATTTAAAACACACCTATACAAGAGTTCTTGGCACTCTCAAATTTAGGCTTAAAAATCCATAGGGCAAAATTGACACTTGCCTTTACATGGGTTTTCAGGCATGTATGGAGGCTTAAAGCACGTCGGGAGTGGAAAGGGGTGGGAAGTGGATGGAATCTTGGCTCCACTCCAATGTATCAAAGTCGGCCTGGCAGGATTGAGTCAGCACAAGGTGGAGGAAGCAACCTGCACCCTGTAAAGGACAGCAGTAACTACTCCCCTCACTCCTGAGCAAAGAAAAACTAGGGAAGGAATTGTCTACTGCAATCAGAGCTCAGAGCTGCCACAGCAGCACGTGTAGACACACCTGCTCTAGCTTTAATTTGGCTAGCTTAAATAATAATAGCAGTGAAGTCTGCCCACGACCTTGGGTATGTACTTAAGCAGGTAGCCTGTGCTGCTGTCCACACTGCAGCAGCTTCACTGCTATGATTACTTGAGCTAGCTAGCTAGATCGAAGTTAGCTTGGGTATGTCTAGACATGCTGCAGTCACACCTCTGACTGTAAAGTAGACATATTGCTTAAGTCACAATACTTCACCACCGCTCCCTCTGAGGCAATGCAGTTACATGCCACCCCACATGTAGGCCTAGAGGTTAGGGCACAATCTAGCCCAAAATGGTGACCACACACTGGCATCAAAATAGTCTACAGGAAACAAATTAGTGTAGATAGCCAATAAATGAAGGCATCAGAAAAGCCTCTGTCAACTTGCCCAAGGACATATCTCAGCCTTTGCCTAAACCATAGGGAATATAATAGAAATATAAAAAGAAAAGTATCGAAGAAAATCCCCAAGAAAATTTGTTATACAAAAAATGTCCTTTAAATAAATAAAATATGAATATAAATTAATGGAGATACCCTATCTCCTAGAGCTGGAAGGGTCATTGAGTCCAGCTCCCTGCCTTCACTAGCAGCACCAAGTACTGATTTTGCCCCAGATCCCTAAGTGGCCCCCTCAAGGATTGAACTCACAACCCTGGGTATAACAGGCCAATGCTCAAACCACTGAGCTATCCCTCCCACCTTTTAGTTTGAGAGACATTTCTTTAGAACAGGGGTTGGCAACGTTTGGCACGCGGCTCGCCAGGGTAAGCAACCTAGCAGGCCAGGCCAATTTATTTACCTGCTGACGCGGCAGGTTCGGCCGATCGCGGCCCCCACTCGCCGTGGTTCGCCGTCCCGGGCCAATGGGGGCGGCGGGAAGCGGTGCGGGCCGAGGGATGTGCTGGCCGTGGCTTCCCGCCACCCCCAGGTAAATAAACTGGCCCGGCCCGCTAGGGTGCTTACCCTGGCGAGCCGCGTGCCGAACGTTGCCGACCCCTGCTTTAGAAAGTCCCATACGGTTCTGAGAATGTGATGGATATTCCTCCCCACACCTTCTTATTGGAAAACAGTTCCTCGCTTTCAGAAAATCTGAGAACCACTAAGAAGAATGAGGAGTACTTGTGGCACCTTAGAGACTAACAAATTTATTTAAGCATAAGCTTTCGTGGGCTAAAAGCTTATGCTTAAGTAAATTTGTTAGTCTCTAAGGTGCCACAAGTACTCCTCGTTCTTTTTGCTGATACAGACTAACACGGCTACCACTCTGAAACCGGAGAACCACTAGACTATTCCACCTAATTCCATGCCAATTCTAGGCTTCAGCATGGGGACTTCTCCTAGAGAAGTTAGTCTTGATGTAGGGTGACCATATTTCCCAAAAGAGAAAACAGGACACTGCCTTGGGCTAGTCAAAGGCCTCCCTCTCCCCACATGTAGGGTTGGCCTGCACCACTTACCATGCCCCCACTGGCCCACACCGCTCACCCTCCTGGCTCACACCACTGACTCCTCCTTCCCCGCCCCGGCCCGAGCTGCTCATCTCCCTGGCCCATGCTGCTTACCCCTCCCCACCACGCCGGGCTAACCTGCACCACTCATTCCCCTTGGCCTACTTGCCGTCAGCCCAAGCTGCCTGCCAACCCACCCATGCAGGGCTGCCTAGCTCGAGCTGCTGACCCGAGCCTTTCCTTCCCTCACACGGGGCTGGCGTTGAACCCTGCATGTTCCTCTGTGCCCCCACTAAAGGTCGCACCCCACTTTTGTTTTGGCAAAACTGGGCATTTTTCAAGAGCAAACAAGACAAATGCCCAATTTTTGGGATGGCCAGGACAGGGCTTAAAAACGGGACTGTCCCAGCCAAAATGGGACATATGGTCACTCTACCTTGATGTCAATACACTGAAAGAAGAAATGGTACCACACTATTGTAAAATGCTGTTTACCTGGTGCTTTGATATCCTTTCTGGCCCTGTTGCCATCTGCAGATATATAAAAGCAACACCTGTTCAACGAATGCAAAATAGGGACAGATTTTGGAGGCACCCACACAGAGCATTATAAAATCTACCTGCTTGCCTGGAATATTAAAAACAACATCAAAAGACAAAATACTGATGGTATCAAATCTGTTGTCACTGCACCTAATTCAATTTAATTTCATTAAAGGTTTCTTTTCACCTTTTAGACAATTGAAAGCTTGAAGCCAGAGTCTGGTCTCAGTAACAACGGTGGAAATCTGGAGCAACTCCACTGATGTCAGCCACTTTGGATTTACACGGGTGAAAATTAGATCAGGAACTGGTTCTCACTCTCTAAATTGGACAAGCCAGTTAATAGAAGCATCTGGCTTCAACTTTTCCCCCCTGTAAATTTACCAGAGGGATTTCTATAATGACTCTATTTAGCTCACTTTTCATTTCTCAAAGTGTCAAGCTCTTCTGCAGGAGACTCAAGTTCATGTTCTGCTATCTGCTGATGCAGTTAGTAGCAGCTAAAAATATCAGAATAAAAATCTTTTGTTTTGGCAAAAGCTTGTGTATTAATCCATCACTTTAGGCCTCGCATACATTTTCTTATACATTCGAATTCCTTTTGCAGTTAGGTGGAATCAGCTCTCTATTATGAATTTGTGAACAGCCATCCACAGTGGCATAACAAGGCCCCAGAGGGCCCTGGTACAAGAATAAGTCAGGGCCCCCCTCCCCTGGCTTCCTTTTCCTCACTCCCCAGGGCTGAGGACCACACCACCTGCAACACTTCCCCTGGAGCCATTCAGCTCACCACAATGGGACTCAGGCCCTCCTCACCTGGCCCCCCACACTGCATACCCTTATGCCAGCCCAGCCCAGCCCACACACTCTGCCTAGCCACCAGCAAACGCCGCATCCCTCAGTCTGCCCCCCCCCCCCCCCCCCCCCCCCCCCCCGCACCTTTCCACAAGAAGTCCTTGCTGCTGAAGCATCAGACGCTGTGTGAGTCCAGGGCAGCAGTGCTGTTAGGAGCAGCCCTGGGCTGCTCAGAGCCTGAGTATGGTCAAAAAGAAGAACAGGAGTACTTGTGTCACCTTAGAGACTAACAAATTTATTAGAGCATAAGCTTTCGTGGGTTACAGCCCACTTCTTCGGATGCATATAGCTATGCTATGTATGGTCACAATCTTACCCATGCTGGAGGCGGGGAGCCCCTGGGGAGACGCTGGGAGCACTTCCTTAGCAGCCTGGCAGGGAACCACTTCCTGTTCCTCTGCTGGTTGGGCCTCCATAATCTCATGGGCCCTGGCATGATCACTTGCACCATGCTAAGCCAGAGAGTCACCACAAGTGTTTCAGAGATGTTTTGGATTGAATTTTCCTTTAGACCTGAATGCTTTTTAAAGCAATGGCAGCCACCATTATAATTCTTCATTACATGGGGTCCATTGCATTAGCGATTCTTGACATATGGGCAGGCGCACACCTCTATTTATTACAGCAAAGCAGCACTATGATTCCCATATGGATCCATGTGTAGTTAAGTGCTTTCTAGTAGAATTTATGTTCAGCAGAGAAAATTCTATGTTGATTCAACTTTGTTATGCTAAAGCATTGTAACTGTTAATATGTAATGAAGAAAGCACGACACATATACAAATTTTAGATGACTTAATAGGCCAACACCATTCAGATATATTTATGTTGTACTGCAGTTCAGTAAAATGTAATAAAACTGCAATCAAAGGAAGATTATAATTTCTTTTACTTTTTCTCTGATTTATACCAATCCTTTCTTTAACAGCTGCCAGCACAGCAACTTACTGTTGCTAGATCTGAAAGATGTGGAGAGCAGGCAAGCAGTCAGGGGTCCTCTGCATCTCTGTCAGAGTTATTAGGATTCCCACTTTCCTTCATTTTATTGACCTCACCCTTGAAACCTCTGTAGCTTCCAGTTGAGAAACTAATGAGATGGGACTCCCCTTCAGAGCTTACTTTACAGTGGCTGGAGGGCTTGGTGTTGCTTGACATGAGTCACCCCATTTTGTATGTAGGAGTGGGGATGAAAGACAAGGGGCATGATTCTTTTCAGATTTACATCAGTGTAAATCAGGACTAAAGACAACAGAATTACTCTGGGAGAAAGTCAGTGTGAGGTCAGAATCAGGCTCTTGGCATGCAGTCTGGGTCTTCCCCTCATGGAAAAGAACAGAAATTAGAAATTTAAGTGTAGTGGTTTTTCTTCTTTTTAAGAGATTTGTATTGATTGTTAAAAAATAAACACATCTTTATTCCTTTACATTGTAGCTGATTGCTGCACTAGTAACATTATATGGATACAGAAAATATTTAATGTACTGTGCACAGAAGTCATAGAATCATAGAAAATCAGGGTTGGAAGGGACCTCAGGAGGTCATCTAGTCCTACCCCCTGCTCAAAGCAGGACAAATCCCCAACTAAATCATCCCAGCCAGGGCTTTGTCAAGCCTGAACTTCAAACCTCTAAGGAAGGAGATTCCACCACCTCCCTAGGTAACCCATTCCAGTGCTTCACCACCCTCCTAGTGAAAAAGTTTTTCCTAATATCCAACCTAAACCTCCCCCGCTGCAACTTGAGACCATTACTCCTTGTTCTGTCATCTGCTACCACTGAGAACAGTCTAGATCCATCCTCTTTGGAACCCCTTTTAGGTAGTTGGCTCGTCTCTTTCAGTCATCTCACACATCCTGGTGGTGGCCAGATCCTTCTGCTTCTTCCTCCACAGCATCTTTAATATCCAACCATTTCTGTCCATTCAGACAGCAAAAAACTCTTATCATGTCCTCATCATTTCCTGTCCTGAATACTGTAACCTCCTCCTTTCCTGGCTCAGACACCTACGTTGCCTTCTTCAGGCCATTCAGAATGCTGATGGTGAAATCATATGCCTTGCCTATCGAGCTGACAACATTGCCCCATCTTTGATTCCCTGCACTGTCTCTTCCTTCTCTTCTGCATCAAGTTTAAACTTATTGTCCTCACCTTCAAGACCCTGCCTAACTCTGCCTTCCCATATTTAGCTGACATTCTCTTTCTGCATTGCCCCATGTCCCTCCTGCTCCATCAACAATGCCAGCCTAAATATCCCATTCCACCAAGTCTCTCACAAACATTTTTGAGTTTTTTCCCTCCACACAAGCTGTGACACCTAGAATACCTTCCATGAGCCGATCAGCAAGGCTCCCCCTTCTCCTTCCAGTCCCTCAAGACCCATTTCTCACACCACATCTACTGAAAACTAACCAGCTTCCTTTAAGATATCCATTTATCCCCTCCTCCCTGACAAAAGAAAGAAGAGGTCCAGCCCTTTTACTACACTGTGCCTTTTCCTTGCCCTTAATGAGTGATCACATAATCTTATTGATGTTACCTCCATTTTCTCCTCCCCCAACTGTCTTATTTCCTCCTCATTACATCCAGTGTAATTTGGGTTTGGAAACTCCTCAGAGCAGAGATCTTTTCTTCTTTCTGGCTTGGGAGGTGCCAATAGAAACTGGTAATGTATGTGGCAATACCATAGTCAGGATCCACATAGCCTTCCACAGCTGCTGAGTCCAAGCATCTACCCAGCTCTACTCTGTGAATGTATAATACCCCAGAATTTGGCCCATACATTCTTGAGGCTGATCATACTTTTAGAACAGAAGTTATTCAAAGTTTTGTTGTCTTATATCACAATAAGAACCCATTCTAATAACCATAATCTATGTTTGCCTGTAGGAACCTTTTGTGGTCCTTTCAGAATATTCATCTCCATACAAACTAGGATACGTTCCATCCACATCCTTATTTTAACAAATTTCAGATAACATTTAATGCATCTCAGACTGACCCTTTCTACCCCTTCTCTTTACACACACACACACACACACACACACACACACACACACACACACACACACACACACACTTTCTTCTCTAATCAGGCTCATCATATCCATGTTAAATGAATATTCATAGTTTACAGCTTTCAGTCCAAATCAAATTATTTTTCAGAGCACAGAGATACCATCATTGGTCTGTTATGTAGATATCTGTACAATACTCATCCATAGGATTTTATGCTGGCTTTAAGCTACTTTGTTGTTCTGCATCTTCCCTTATACACATATAGTGTGTTTATAAAATACTTTTATCTAAAATTTAAATATATTCATTTGTATTTAAACTTCCAGCCACATCACATCCATCTTCTTTTTTTAAAAAAAATCTCAGAGGACTTTATTAACAAGAGGAAATCATATTTAGTTATCCTTCACAGTTTTTCTTCTAAGCATGATTTGAAAAGCCTTGTCCTTGACAGAGAACAAATGCTTTCCCAATTCTTATAGTGCTTCTATTAAATGACAATGCTTATTTGTATGTAAGCACAGCCCTTACACAAAAATAGTCAAATTGTGATTTCTTGCAGTATGGAATGAGGCAGAGTTTAGGACTAGGGCTTTTATGAAGCTTCAGCTAGATGATCCATGTCAAGGTCTCACTGCCATAAATTGAAAAGGCTCATAAATGATCTGATAGGCAACTTTTTGTATGTGACTTGCTCTATGTTGGCCAGTAGTTTTGCTTCAAATGTCACTTGCACCTTTTTAATGCTATTGCCACATATGGCAAATGGTTTTTTTGTATTTCATGTCCTTCATTTGGGAAGATTATTTATTTGGAGTCTGGCCAAATGGTTGGATTTCTGTAGCCTTTTAGCTTAGGACAACTTTTCTCTTTGGTATATGGATGCAACTTGGAAATACTTGTTACAGCAAAGCCTCTGGTATTAGTAGTGCATATTTAAAATGAAAAACATGTATAAGGCAATTTGGGTAGGATGTTCAAGACAATGGAATGAAAAAAGCTGCTGTTTTTATAAATGGTTATTTACATAATCTGCCATTTTCTCTTATCTGCAACATTCTGCACAGCAAAATTACAGCTAGCAAATGAAATTTAAATGTCACTGCATGAGCTAATCTTAGCCAAAACATAAGAAGTTTAAATTAGCTCATAGTTATAAAGCAGCTTGCAAGCCACACTTAAAAGCAGAAATAATTTTTTGTTGCACGAAAAGAAAGGTGGTTTATCCCTAATGTTTATGCTCCACTCAGATGGTCATTTGGCCATCCTCAATATTCTGAAGGTGATAGGAAGGATTCCTACGTGACACCACTTGCCAGCATGACAGACTGAAGACACAGGAGCCCTCATGCTTATTCTGGACTACAGAACACAGCTGCAGTCCCTGCCTAACAGTGTGAGAATGCTGCTGTGACATAGCCATGTCTGGAGAATCTACCAAAATGGAAACATTCTAGAATGAAATAAAATTAAGCATAAAGGGCTTGATCCTGCATGTTTCTGAGCACGATGACCGGAACCCAAGGCAGGCAGTGGGCTGAGCGGGGCCGGCAGACGGGAGCCCGGAAAAAAGATGCGAAATGACTGTCTGCTGTTGCTTTCATGGAAGGAGGGAGGGAGGGGGGCCTGACAACATGTACCCAAAACCACCCACGACAGTTTTTGCCCCATCAGGCATTGGGAGCTTAACCCAGAATTCCAATGGGCAGCGGAGACTGCGGGAACTGTGGGATAGCTACCTACAGTGCACCGCTCTGTAAGTTGATGCTAGCCGCGGTAGCGAGGACGCACTCCGCCAATTTAATGTGCTTAGTATGGACATATGCAATAGACTGTATAAAATCGAATTCTAAAAAATTGATTTCTATAAAATCAACCTAATTTCATAGTGTAGACATACCCTTAGTTAGTGTAGTCTGTTGCACTGTGTAATAGCATACAGTTGAGATGTGACAGCTTTCTTAAGATTTGTTGTTAAGATAATACAGATCAGACTCCCAGCTCCCTGGGCAAAACAAAAAGGTGTATCCACAACTCAGACTGGTGTCCTTCAGTTCAATACAATGGTAACTGTAATCTTAAACTCCATCTACTGATAGGATGTTAGTCCTTCAATTTGCTGTATTGTATATTCAGTGCCTGTAGCAATGCAAGACATTTACATTTAGGGGTAACCAGAAGATTACTAGTTCCTGGGCTAGGTGTTGCAAAGATCAAAGTACATAGAAATATGCATATGTATACATTCACATAAGTTCTTAATGGCTGGTGATTAATAATAACGCTCACTTCCAGCTCTTTCCACTCCCCACTGTGCCAAACAACGTACAGAAGTGCTACCTCTGAAAAAAATGGCATTGTCTCAATGACTCCATACAAAAACTAACATTTTTATAACTGCTAAACCTACAAACTCTGTCTGGATTCTGAAATTCAGCCCGTAATGGGCTTCTTCTCCCTCATTAGTTGGACAGCAGGTGGGTGTGGCTTGGGAGGAATGCTGGGGAATGGGTACTGAAACAAAGTAATGTTTTGAAGGATGGTGCTGCCTGCTGCCAGCTTTAGGAGAGGCAGGTGCTGCTGTGTGAGAGCTGTGAAAGTTTGTTGGAATAATGTGGTTTCACTTCATTCCTTAGTATTTTAAATGAAAGAAATTATGCTGAGTTATAAAGCTCTATTGACAGCAGAGCAAAGACATCTAAGGACTTGCCCGTAGTCAGACAGTGAGTTGCAAGTTATCCTTCTTTAGAACCGATAAGCCTTCAAGTGACAAGTCCTTTGAAATAACCTCTGTACTAGAGTCTTGCCAATCCTGCAGGCAGAATGAGCCTCTTCGGATCTCCTTGGATGTTTGAGTTAAAAGAAAAAACATGTTCAAAGGAACATTGTATCCCTTCTCACCACATGGGTCCACCTCTCTAGCACTGGGACACTGATCATTGCCACTCCACTCAACTTTCCCTCTCTGCCTTCTTGTGTTGTGCTGGCTGTTCCCCCCCATTTTTGAAGCTTGGAGAGGCTGCTGGACAAAATGGTTGTCCCCACCCCAAACTTCTCAATTCCAAAGGATCTTTTGAGATGGTCAAGAAACTTCCCACCTCCATCCACTCACACATAACAGTGGAAAAAGGTGTGTTTTTCCTCTTCCACTGAAGTCAGTGGATTAAGTTACAGGGAGAGATAATGCTTCATAAATCCTGGCAATTTTAGGCTTGGAATTAGGAAACTTTACTTCCTAGTGTATAGTTACTAGAAAACTCTTGATTGTACTACTTGCCGCAGTGGGCTTTATGAGACACTATCTGCCTCTAGACTTAGAGTCATAATAAGGGGAAAGAGAGGGAGACAGAGAAAGAGTGTGTGGAGGGGGTAAGGGGTGTAAAGGCAGATTCTTGTCCCTCACCCACCAAAAACCCTTGGGATTTGGATGGGCAATAGAAGTGGCCAAATGGCACTCCAAAAATACCCCAGGGGTAAAGAGATCTGGCCCATTATTTTTTCTCTTCCAGCTCCTTCCTTCTTTCTCCACCCTGAACCACCTCCCACATATATCTTCACTCCTTCCCTATCTATTACATTTCAACTTCATTCCCATATTTAACATAATGGGAGAATGAGTGTAGGGATATTGTACAGGAGGGTTTTACACTCTAAATAGATTATCCTTTATTCGCAGTGATTTAAAGTAGGTGACCCGTAGCAAGAGCAAATAAATGATGTGGAGCTTTTCATTTTTTTAAGCAAAGTCTGGAAGCATGTTGAGAAAGGAATTACTGACAATGGTCCTTGGGAGACTCCAAACACTTAACTGACAATGGACTTTGAGAGACTCCAATCCACATAAGGAAGCTTCCTGGGAACGTTCAAGGTAGCATGTGAGCAATGGCTGCTCTCCCTGTAAAGAACTGAGTCATGCATGGACATGTGACTTGCCCATATGACTCCAAACTCCCTCTTGCTGCTGTGATAACAGGGGAGTTTGAGTGGGAGTTTGCAGGGGGAGGTGGAAGGGGAGGCAGGAGGGAGCGGTGTCTTGTGTGCTCTGTGTCCCCAGGTGCTGTGGGCAGAGACTGCAGCAGCCATGAGCCAAGCAGCAGCAGACAGAATGCAGATGATTGCATGTGGAAGCTGCGGTATGTATATGTTTCTAGCAGGTGAGCCTGAACAGAGGTATGTTTGTATGAAGTGCCGCCTAATACAGTTACTGGAAGAAAAGATTCGAGGCTTGGAGATGCAGGTAGATACCCTGGTGGAGTTTAGAAGGGGGTTCAAGGAGCTGATGGAGGAAAGGCAAGGAGGGGCTGAAGGAGAATGCTCAGGGGTGCAGGTGGAAGCAGAGGCTGAGGACTGTGAGGGGGGAATGTTAGGGGGAGAACAAGGGCAGTGGAAGCATGTGACCGTGAGAAGCAGGCCAAGGAAAAGGAGGGCTAGTGAAGGGGAAATAGAACTCAGGAACAGGTTTGGGTGTTTGGATAACGAGGAGGGGAGGCAGCAGGTGGTAACTGAAGGTGGGAGGGTGAGGAAGAAGAGAAGAGCAGCTAGTCCAATAGAGAGAGGGGAGGAGTTGATGGAGACAGCACCAAATCTGGGCCCCGGGAGGATACAGGATGGCACAAGGGGGAGTATAAGGGAAAATAGGAACGGACACGGGTTACAACTAGAGGGAACAGAGGATAGATTACTAGATCGCACTGTCGCCAGGCGAAGGCAGGTTTACATGATTGGGGACTCCTTACTGAGGAGGTTAGACAGGCCTGTAACCAGGGCGGACCCAGAGAACAGAAGAGTGTGCTGTCTACCGGGCGCAAAGATACGGGATGTGGACCTGCGGTTGAAAAGGATACTAAAAGGAGCAGGTAAGAACCCCTTGATAATCCTTCACGTAGGAACAAATGACACGGCTAGGTTCTCGTTAGAGAGAATCAAGGGAGATTATGCCAGGCTGGGGAAGACGCTCAAGGAAATCGAGGCTCAGATCATCTTTAGTGGGATTCTGCCTGTTCCTAGAGAAGGGCAGCAAAGGGCTGACAGGATTGTGAGGATAAATAGTTGGCTAAGGGAGTGGTGCTATAAGGAGGGCTTTGGGATGTATGGCCACTGGGAGGCTTTCGGGGACAGACTTGGGATGGACTTCACCTGAGTAGGGAAGGAAATAGACTTCTGGGAGGGAGGCTGGCTCATCTCATCAAAAGAGCTTTAAACTAGGAAGTTGAGGGAGACGGTTGGGAGATGTACAGTTAATCTCCACGCCAGATTCCAACATTGAAAAGGAGAGTGATGAGATAAGAAGAGATATAGCCGGGGGGGATGGGATTGGATATAAGAAGGAGAGGGGGGATGAACAGTAAGGGGTCCATAAAAAATTACATAACTAATGGGAGACAGGCTAAATGGCATACATTAGGATGTTTATACACCAATGCGAGAAGCCTAGGTAACAAAATGGAGGAATTGGAGCTCCTGGTCCGAGAAATGAAATGAAACCAGATATCGTAGGAATAACTGAAACATGGTGGAATGGTAGTCATGACTGGAGTACAGGTATGGAAGGGTATGTGCTGTTTAGGAACGACCGGAACAAAGGTAAAGGTGGGGGGGTGGCATTGTATGTCAATAATGAGGTAAGCTGTAAAGAAATAATAACTGATGGAATGGATAAGACAGAGTCCGTCTGGGCAATACTCACACTGGGTAAAAGAACTACTAGAACCTCCCCTGGGATAGTGCTTGGGGTGTGCTATAGACCGCCGGGATCTACCCAGGATATGGATAAAGAACTATTTAATGTGTTTAAGGAAGTAAATACTAATAGGAACTGTGTAATTATGGGGGACTTTAACTTCCCAGATATAGATTGGGGAACAAATGCTAGTAGCAATAATAGAGCTCAGATGTTCCTAGATGTGCTTGCTGATCAATTCCTTCATCAAGTAGTAGCTGAACCAATGAGGGGGAAGGCCATTTTGGATTTGGTTTTGGTGAGTAGTGGGGACCTAGCTGAGGAAATGGTTATAGGGGACAACCTTGGCTCGAGTGATCATGAACTAATTCGGTTTAAACTAAATGGAAGGATTAACAGAATTAAATCGAAGACAAGGGTTTACAATTTTAAAAAGGCTAATTTTAATAAATTAAGAGGACTGGTAAGGGAAGTGGATTGGGCAAACATATTTATGGATCTAAAGGCAGATGATGCCTGGAATTATTTTAAGTTAAAGCTGAAGGAGCTGTCGGAGGCCTGTATCCCGAAAAAGGGAAAACGGTTAGTGAGCAAGAGATTTAGACCGAGTTGGATGAGCGACCATCTCAAAGGGGCGATTAGTAAAAAACAGAAAGCGTACAAAGAGTGGAAGAGGGGAGGGATCAGTAAGGAAACTTACCTTATTGAGGTCAGAGCATGTAGAGATGGAGTGAGAAAGGCCAAAAGCCGTGTAGAGTTGGACCTTGCGAGGGGAATTAAAACCAATAGTAAGAGGTTTTATAGCCATATAAAAAGGAAGAAAACAAAGAAAGAAGAAGTGGGACCGTTGAAGACTATAGCTGGAGTGGAGATTAAGGATAATCTAGGCATGGTGCAATATCTAAATGAATATTTTGCATCGGTCTTCAATGAGACCAATGAAGGGCTTAGGAATATTGGCAGCGTGACAGAGGGGGATACAGGAGGGGGGATTACTGTATCCGAGGTACAAACCAAACTTGAACACCTTAACGGGACTAAGTCGGGCGGACCAGATGATCTTCATCCAAGAATATTGAAGGAACTAGTGCGAGAAATAGCAGGCCCCTTAGCGATAATTTTTAATGAATCTTTAAACTCGGGGGTGGTACTGTTGGACTGGAGAATAGCTAATGTGGTTCCTATTTTCAAGAAAGGGAAAAAAGGTGACCCGGGTAACTACAGGCCTGTCAGTTTAACATCTGTAGTGTGCAAGGTCCTGGAGAAAATTCTGAAGGAGAAAGTAGTTAAGGACCTTGAGGTCAATGGCAATTGCGACAAATTACAACATGGTTTTACCAAAGGCAGACCGTGCCAAACCAATCTGATCTCCTTCTTTGAGAAAGTAACAGACTTATTAGATAAGGGAAATGCGGTGGACCTAATATACCTTGATTTCAGTAAAGCGTTTGATACGGTACCGCACGAGCAATTATTGGTTAAATTGAAAAAGATGGGGATCTATATGAAAATCCAGAGGTGGATAAGGAACTGGTTAATGGGGAGACTGCAGCGGGTCGTACTGAAAGGTGAACTGTCAGGTTGGAGGGAGGTGACCAGTGGAGTTCCTCAAGGTTCGGTTTTGGGACCGATTTTATTTAATCTATTTATTACTGACCTCGGAACTAATTGTAGGAGTGGGCTGATAAAGTTTGCGGATGACACAAAGTTGGGAGGTATTGCCAATTCGGAGGAGGATCGGGATATTCTGCAGGGAGACTTGAATGACCTTGTAAATTGGAGTAACAGAAATAGGATGAAATTTAATAGTGAAAAGTGTAAGGTGATGCATTTAGGGATGACTAACAAGAATTTTAGTTACAAGCTAGGGACGCATCGGTTGGAAGTAACGGAGGAGGAGAAAGACCTCGGAGTCCTGGTAGACAGCAGGATGACTATGAGTCGACAATGTGATGTGGCAGTGAAAAAAGCCAATGCGGTCTTGGGATGCATTAGGCGAGGTATATCTAGTAGGGATAAGGAGGTGCTGCTTCCGTTGTACAAGGCACTGGTGAGACCTCATTTGGAGTACTGTGTGCAGTTCTGGTCTCCCATGTTTAAAAAAGATGAACTCAAACTGGAACGGGTACAGAGAAGAGCCACTAGGATGATCAGAGGAATGGAAAACCTGTCGTATGAAAGGAGACTCGAGGAGCTTGGGTTGTTTAGCCTAACCAAAAGAAGGCTGAGGGGGGATATGATTGCTCTCTTTAAATATATCAGAGGAATAAATACCAGGGAGGGAGAGGAATTATTTCAGCTCAGTACTAATGTGGACACGAGAACGAATGGATATAAACTGGCCGTGGGGAAGTTTAGGCTTGAAATTAGATGAAGGTTTCTAACCGTCAGAGGGGTGAAATATTGGAACAGCCTTCCGAGGGAAACGGTGGGGGCGAAGGACCTGTCTGGCTTTAAGATTAAGCTAGATAAGTTTATGGAGGGAATGGTTTAATGGGATAACATGATTTTAGTCAAATGAACAGCGTGCCATCGCTGGTAAATAGTATCAATGGCCAATGAGGGTCTGGCTGGAGAATCTTGCCTACATGCTCGGGGTTCTACTGATCGCCATATTTGGGGTCGGGAAGGAATTTTCCTCCAGGGTAGATTGGCTGAGTCCCTGGAGGTTTTTCGCCTTCCTCCGCAGCATGGGGCAGGGGTCCTAGCTGGAGGATTCTCTGCTACTTGAAGTCTCTAAACCACAGGATTTGGGGATTTCAACAGCAGAGTCAAGGGAAAGGGGTTGGGACGGCTTTGTGGCCTGCATCATGTGGGAGGTCAGACTAGATGATCATAATGGTCCCTTCTGACCTATGAGTCTATGATTTTCTACAGTAAGAACAAAGGGGTGGCTTGGGGCGGCACAATTCCAGGGGCGGCATTCCGGCCATTTTTTTTTTTTTTTTTGCTTGGGTGGTTGTGCTCTCAGAGCTTGGGGCGGCAAAAAACCTAGAGCCATCCCTGCTTCCACATGGCAGAGGATATAAAAGGCCCTGGAAACCCTTCCATTTTGTCTTCAATCCTGCTTCTTACCTCTGAAGGAACTTTGCTACAAACTGAAGCTCTGAACAAAGGACTGAATGACCCCTACAAGTTGTGGATGTACTCCAGAGATTTGATTTGAACCTGCAGCTTATTCCATCACTGCTACAAGCCTGAACCAAGAACTTTGCCATTTCTGTTTGCAATTGATTCCATTTAACCAATTTTAGCTCTCATCTATATTTCTTTCTTTTTATGAATAAACCTTTAGATTTTAGATTCTAAAGGATTGGCAACAGTGTGATTTGCGGGTAAGATCTGACTTGGATATTGTTCTGGGTCTAGGGCTTGGTCCTTTGAGATTGGGAGAACCTTTTTTCTTTTACTTGGGTATTGGTTTTCATAACCAATCATCGCCATAAGGAGCAGTGTTCGTGGTGATACTGGGAAACTGGAGTGTCTAAGGAAATTGCTTGTATGACTTATGGTTAACCAGTGGGGTAAAACCAAAGTCCGCTCTGTCTGGCTGGTTTGGTGCCTTAATAGTAAAGGAACTCCAGCTTTGGGCTGTAACTGCCCTGCTCTAAGCAATTTGTCCTGAATTGATACTCTCAGTAGTGTCCCACCAAAGACAGCATCGTTACAGGCCCCAGGCAATTGCCCTGCTTGTTACCCCCCCCCCCCCCCCAACGCCCCCCCTGGTTTTTATATGTAGAAAACAAGTTATTGTGACGTAGGTGGGTTTTTATAGCATGTTGAGGGGGCCTCAGAAAGAAAAAGGTTGAGAACCCCTGTCCTAAGGGAACCAATCTTTCAGGTTGCATAGTACGCTCAGGACACACAATGCAGAGGCACTGGGCCTCTAGTTCCCTGCAGAGCTGGAGACAGCCATCGGCTTCTGGTGCTGCAGGCGCCGACTTTTCAAACTGCCGGGGGGTGCTCGACCCCTGGCTCTGCCCCAGGCCCCACCCCCACTCCACCCCTTCCCCAAAGGTCCCACCCCTCCTATTCCTGCGCAGTTCCGCCCCCTCCACCAAGTGCGCTGCGTCCTCGCTCTTCCCCCTCCCTCCCAGCCTCTCTGCATGCCACGAAACAGCTGATTGTGGAGGGCAGGAGGCGTGGAGAGGGAGGCGCTGATCAGTGGGGCCCACCCGTGGGAGGGAGGTGCTGGGGTTAGGGTGGAGGGTGTTAGAACACTGCGCAACTTTAAATGAGCGTGTTCTCTTATAGAACAGCAACTTAATAACGAAACAACTTTAACCGGGATGACTTGGTAAGTGAGGAAAATAAATAATAAATTAATTAATAGAGATATCCTATCTCCTAGAACTTGAAGGGACCTTGAAAGGTCATTGAGTACAGCCCCCTGCCTTCACTAGCAGGACCAAGTACTGATTTTGCCCTAGATCCCTAAGTTTTGATTGAACTCAATCCTAGGTTTAGCAGGCCAATGCTCAAACCACTGAGCTATCCCTCCCCACCAGGAGTTACTGTATCTTTGTTCAACCAAGGGGGGAATGGAAAGTCCCACCATTCACTGAGCTGTGTCCATTGTCACATATTTTAGTAGCTCATAGAGTCTGCCAGACACTATTACTGTGCTTTGTCAACAATAAACCTGGCCTGGTGCCTTCGATACCTTAACCAATCTTGTGGTCATTGGGTGGTTCGCTCAAGGTCTGCTGTGCCGTCTGTCTGCGCAGAACTGGGGCAGCACACAGGGAGAACACACACAAGCAGCCGAACATCTAACCACACAGACAACTGTCAAGTTTTGAATATGTTTTGTGAAATAAAATTATTGTAGGCATATCTGTATATAGATAAACATATTAAAAATAAACCAGAAAAGGCTGAAAAGTTAACATAAGTATCAGAGTTTGAAAGAAAATAACACTTAGAACACATGAATTCTTCATCTTTTATGATGTAAGTCTTTCCAATAACAAATACATGCAACCCTGAATCCCCGCACGGTCCACTGAAAAGCCTCTGGCAGTCCAGATTTGCACTGCAGGCTGCTTATTGACTACCCCCTGCTCTAAGCCAAATGTTGTTTGCTTGATGTCAATAATATTATCCCTGTGTATAAGGCAAGAAGGATTCGGCCCTTAGAATTTCTAGCTGTGCATATTGTGTGTTTTTCGTGACATTTGCCAGTTCCCTATTTCCAAGGCAGTAGAGAAGACATAGTTGCTATGGCACTGATCCTGCAAATGGTTCTGCCTTGATGGACCATTGATGCCAAAGGGATTCAGTGCTGACACAGAGGTGCCTTCATAGAACAACTTGCAAGATTTGGGTCTCCTGGTTATTTTCAGGGACAGGATAGTGGGGGAATATTGGGCCCAAAGAATGGCTGTTATCAGGTCAGAAATTAATTTGCTTCTTTGAAGACAGAAGACCTGACGTTTGAAAGATTTTGTCTGTGTTGTTTCAATAGCCCAGAACGAGTAACTTCTTTTAAATTAATTGTTATAGTCTAAGATGATTAATTTCTTTAGAAGAAGATTGAACTATCTGATTATCAGGTTTACAATTAAGTGGCACTGTAGTTCCCCGAGGGTCTTCATCTTCCAATAATCTTAATTGCAATTTGCTGTAATTGGTATCCAGTTATCTGTTGCATCCCCTTCTTTTGTACTTGGAAAATTCAAAATCCTGACAAGTCAGTTTTGACATATTTGGTGAATGTGTTAATTATGGAGGAACTGGCAACTACTTCATGGTCAAACTGGGTTCAGTTTTTCTAGTTAAAAGCATATTTAAACCTTTTGTAAGGCATAAAAACAAATCTTAACCATAACCAAAATTACACCATTTACTCTGAGGGTAAAGTCAGCTGGTGTAAATCAGTGTCAAGCCAATAGAGCAGTGCTGACTTACACCAGTTGAGGATGTAACCCAAAATTTGCTGCAAAATTCTGAGAAAATGTCTCACTACTCCAAGAATCCAAAGGAATTAAAAATTACTCTTATTAAATATGCGGTGTTGTTGTAGCTGCGCTGGTCCCAGGATATTAGAGAGACAAGGTGGGTGGACTAATATCTTTTATTGGACCAATTTCTGTTGGTGAGAGAGACAAGTTTTGAGCTTACACAGAGCTCTTTTTCAGGTCTGGGAAACTAACTCGTGCAGGAGGCTCTGGGGGGGGGGGGGAAGGGGGGGGGGGATGGCAGGATCAGGGGAGGGGGCAGGAAGGGGGGGGGTGGGGGCAGGGCCTGTGGCAGAGCCAGGGGTTAAGCAGTGAACACCCCCGACACATTGGAAAGTTGGCGCCTGTAGCTCCAGACCCGGAGTCGGTGCCTATACAAGGAGCCGCATACTAACTTCTGAAGAGGCGCATGTGGCTCCGGAGCCACAGGTTGGTCACCCCTGTCCTAAGGCATGCAAGAGGACAGCTCTTTTCCTGCTGATGGTAGGAAGCCAATGAAAGTGAAGTTCCTTTCCTGCACACATCTTAAAGTGTGCAGCAGTGGAATTCCTCTCCTGGCCCTGCAGCATTTCTAAGGTCTTCAGGGCTCTCTAAATATGTGATAATTAGAGCAGGTTTTAGTTACCATGTTTGTGCCAGTAGATTCGTGAGAATCTATTTATGGGCAGGGCCATCCCTACCCATACACAAAGTACGCAGCTGCGTAGGGCACCAGCGAATTTGGGGCACCACATTTCCTGGTGCCTTGCACAGCTGCATGCTGCTCCAGCCTCTGCTCTGCCTCTTCTCCATGGCCCCTGCCCCTGCTCTGCTTCTGCTCCAGCCCCACCTTTTCCCACCCCTGCTCCGCCCCAGCCCTGCCCCCACTCCATCCATTCCCCAAAGCCCCCCATCCCTGATCCACCCCCAACCCACCCCTTCCTGCCCCTGCCCCGCCTCCACTCCCCTGAGGACTGCTGCAGTGCCGGGCCTGCACTCACCGGTAGCCAGGGCCAGCTCCAGGGTTTTGGCCGCCCACAAGCAGCCAAACAAAAAACAAAAAAGCCGTGATCGCGATCTGTGGTGGCAATTCGGTGGGAGATCCTTCGCTCCGAGCAGGAGTGAGGAAACCGTCCGCCAAATTGCCGCCGAACAGCTGGACCTGCCGCCCCTCTCCGAAGTGGCCACCCCAAGCACCTGCTTTGTAAGCTGGTGCCTGGAGCTGGCCCTGCCGGTAGCAGGAAGTGCAGTGACCCGGCCCCAGCTATGCCACCAGTGAGTGTTGGGGGGAGGTTTCCCCCTGCCCCCCAAGCCAGCCCCTCCCCCCCCAGCGGAGACCTGGGGCCCCACACACCCCTGCGTAGTGCTCCCGAATGGCTAGGGAGGGCCCTGTTTATGGGAGTGATATAGTGTTGACTCCTCTGCTCTCCTGTCCTACCCTATTGCCAGAACAAACTAAG
Source organism: Trachemys scripta elegans (assembly GCF_013100865.1). Lineage (NCBI taxonomy): Eukaryota > Metazoa > Chordata > Testudines > Emydidae > Trachemys > Trachemys scripta. The sequence goes on along the minus strand of NC_048298.1, from coordinate 41,098,120 downwards.
GCCTCTCATTTAGCTTTCTTTAGCAGCAAGGTGTTTGTTTCCAGGTAAAGTCTATAGCAAAACCATAACATCTCTGGGCTTGCAGAGTCAGTCTACAGCATTAATTCCCTCTCATTCCCTCTATTGGTTTACTAGTTAGTGAATTCTGGAACCACATTATCTATGGTCTATCTCTCCAGGTTATAATAATGAGAACAGTTTATCATGTCTGTCCCTTCTCCTTTCTCTCCTGACATTGCAAACTGGTATCACACTGTTATGATTAATAGTGACAATTGTGAGTCTCTCACAGTCTTCTTATTGGCCACCTAGCTGTTTTGAAGCTTAGCAGTACTTCCAGTGAATGGTACTTCTATTCCCTTATGTGTTTTCTATTTAATCCACCTCTTGAATTCATGGCATTCTGGTTCTGCTAGATTCTGTTCAGTTAGACCTTTGCGCTAACAACAGAACTAGAGCTCATCTTAGCCCCACTGTTAATTCATACACACTAATATTGTTTCACTAAAGGAATATCCCAAAATATCATAGAAATGTAGGGATGGCAGGGACCTTAAGAAGTCATTTAATTTAGCCCCTATGCTGTGGCAGGACCAAACATACCTAAACCATCCCTGACAGGCATTTGTCCAACCTGTTTTTAAAAACCTCCAATGATGGGGATTCCACTACCTTCCTTGGAAGCTTACTACAATGCTTAACTACTCTTACAGATAGAAAGTTTTCCCTAAAAACTAACCTAAATCTCCCTTGCTGAAGATTAAGCGGATTACTTCTTGTCCTGCCTTCAGTGGACATAAGAACAGCCATACTGGGTCAGACCAAAGGTCCATCTAGCCCAGTATCCTGTCTTCCGACAGTTGCCAATGCCAGGTGCCCCAGAGGAAATGAACAGAACAGGTAATCATCAAGTGATCCATCCCCTGTCGCCCATTCCCAGCTTCTGGCAAACAGAGGTTAGGGACACCATCTTTGCCCATCCTGGCTAATAGCCATTGATGGACCTATCCTCCATGGATTTATCTAGTTCTTTTTTGAACCCTGTTATAGTCTTGGTCTTCACAAGATCCTCTGGCAAGGAGTTCCACGGGTTGACTGTGCATTGTGTGAAAAAATACTTCCTTTTGTTTGTTTTAAACCTGCTGCCTATTAATTTCATTTGGTGGTCCCTAGTTCTTGTGTTATGAGAAGGAGTAAAAACACTTCCTTATTTATTTTCTCCACACCAGTCATAATTTTATAGACCTCTATCATATCCCCCCTTAGTCATCTCTTTTCCAAGCTAAAAAGTCCCAGTCTTATTAATCTCTCCTCAGATGGAACCCGTTCCATACCCCTAATCATTTGTGTTGCCCTTTTCTGAACCTTTTCCAAGTCCAATATATCTATTTTGAGATGAGGCAACCACATCTGCACACAGTATTCAAGATTTGGGCATACCATGGATTTATATAGAGGCAATATGATATTTTCTGTCTTATTATCTATCCCTGTCTTAATGATTCCCAACATTCTGTTAGCGTTTTTGACTGCCACATTGAGTGGATGTTTTCAGAGAACTATCCACAATGCCTCCAAGATCTCTTTCTTGAGTGGTAACAGCTAATTTAGACCCCATGATTATATATATCTATAGTTGGGATTATGTTTTCCAGTGTTCATTACTTTGCATTTATCAACATTGATGTCATCTGCCATTTTGTAGCACAGTCACCTAGTTTTGAGAGATCCTTTTATAGCTCTTCGCAGTCTGCCTGGGACTTAACTATCTTGAGTATGTTTGTATCATCTGCAAATTTTGCCACCTCACTGATTACCCTTTTTTCCAGATCATTTATGAATATGTTGAATAGGACTGGGCTCACTACAGACCCCTGGGGGACACCACTATTTACCTCTCTCCATTCTGAAAATTGATCATTTATTCCTACCGTATGTTTCCTATCTTTTAACCAGTTACCAATCTATGAGAGAACCTTCCCTCTGATCCCATGACTGCTTACTTTGCTTAAGAGCTTTTGGTGAGGGACGTAAACTCTAAGTACACTATATCCGCTGGATCCTCCCTTGTCCACATGCTTGTTGATCCCCTCAAAGAATTCTAGTAGATTGGTGAGGCATGATTTCTCTTTACAAAACCATATTCCCCAACAAATTATGTTCATCTATGTGTCTGACAATTTTGTTCTTTACTATAATTTCAGCCAGTTTGCCCGGTACTGAAGTCAGGCTTACCGGCCTGTAATTGTTGGGGTCACCTCTGGAGCCCTTTTTAAAAATTGGCATCACATATCCTCCAACCATTTGGTACAGAAGCTGATTTAAATGATAGGTTACAGACTACAGTACTGCAATTTCACATTTGAGTTCCTCAGAACTCTTGGGTGAATACTTCGAGAACACTTACTCACAGTCCTGTTTATAACAGTTCTTAACATATTTGAAGACTGTTATCAGGTCCCCCATCAATCTCCTTTTCTCAAAACTAAACATGCCCAGTTTTTAAAATCTTCCCCCCAGGTCAGATTTTCTAAACCTTTTATCATTTTTGTTACTCTCTCTGGACTCTCTCTAATTTTAAAGGGTGGAGCTCAAAACTGGATACAATACTCCTGCTGACACCTCACTGATGCTGAGTAGAGGGGGACATTACTTTCAGTGTCTTACATATGAATGCTGTCAATACACCCCAGAATGATAATAGCTTTTTTTGCTGTTGCATCACATTTTTGGCTCATATTCAATTAGTGATCCACTATAACCTCAAATCCTTTTCTGCAGTACTACTGCCTAGCCAGCTGTTTATTTTGTATATGTGTGTTTGATTTTTCCTGCCTAAGTATAGTACTTTGCACTTGTCTTTATTGAATTTCATCTTGTTGATTTCAGTCCAATTTGTCAAGGTCATTTTGAACTCTAATTCTGTTCTGCAACGTGCTTGCACCTCCTCCCAGATTGGTGTCATCTGCAAATTTTATAAGCATATTCTCCACTCCATTATCCAAGTAATTAATGATAATATTGAATAGTGCCAGACCCAGGACAGACTCCTGCGGGACAGCACTAGATACTCCTAGTTTGACAGTGAACCACTGATAACTATTTTTGAATATAGTTTTTTCAACCAGTTATGCACCCACCTTATCGTAATTTCTTCTTGACCATATTTCCCTAGCTTGCTTATGAGAATGTCATGTGGGACTGTGTCAAAAACCTTACTAAAATAAAGATATATCACATCTACTGCTTCCCCCCGCCCCTCCCCCCCCCAATCTACCAGGTCAGTAACCCTGTCAAGGAAGGTGATTAGGTTGGTTTGACATTATTTGTTCTGGACAAATCCATGTTGGCTACTACTTGTTATCCTCAAGGTGCTTACAAATTGATTGTTAATTTGTTCCAGTATCTTTCCAGGTATCAAATTAGACTGGCTGGTCTATAATTCCCCAGATCCGCTTTGTTCCTCTTCCTAAACATAGTACTACGTTTGTCCTTCTCCTTCTCTTTGAGACCTCACCACTCTCCATGAGTTCTCAAATATAATTGCTAATCTTTCTGAGATAGCGAAAGCAATTTCCTTAAGTGCCCTAAGGTGAATTTCATCAGGCCCTGCTGTCTTGAATACATCTAACATATCTAAATATTCTTTAACCTGTTCCTTTTCCTATTCTGGCTTGTGTTCCTTCCCTCTTGTTAAATGTTGATTGTGTTAAGTATCTGGTCACAATTAGCTTTTTTAGTAAAGACTGCAGCAAAATAGGCATTAAACACACATCAGCGCTTCTTGATGTCACCCATTATTAGCTCACCTTCTCCACTAAATAGTTAGCACCTACACTTTTCTTCTTGTTCCTAATGTTATTATAGAACAGAGGTGCCTTTTATGTCCCTTGCTAGATGTAACTCATTTTGTGCCTACTAGGGCTTGTCTACACAGGGCTTGTCTTCACTTCCACAGTGAATTAAGATACACTGAATTCAGGCCACTTTAATTCTGAATGAGAGTGTCGACAGAGGCGTTTAATGCAGTTTGATTAATCCACATTAAATTTACACCTGTAGTTAATTTGGATTAATTTTTCTGAGTATCTCCATGTAAAGCAGCCCTTACCTTTTCTGATTTTGATTTTGTCCCTATATGTTTATGCTATTTTTTTGTACTCAGCCTTAGCAATTTGTCCATGTTTTCACTTTTCTATAGGATTCCTTTTTGATTTTCAGGTGATTAAACAGTTCCTGGTCCAGCCTCTTCCTATCGGCCTCTTACTATTGTTAGATGCTGTTGTGCCATTAATATTGCCTTTGAGAAATTGCCAGCTCTCCTGAACTCCTTTTTTCCTTAGATTTTCTTCCTATCAGATCTCTGATTTTGTTAAAGTCTTCTTTTTATTCTGCTGCTTTCACTTCTTCCTTTTTTTAGAATCATGAAATCTATAATTTTGTGATCACTTTCACCCAAATTTCCTTTTACCTTCACATTTGCAACCAATTTCCCCCTGTTAGTTAGAATCAAGTCCAAAATGGATGTCCCACTAGTTTCTTCCTCTACCTTCTGAAACAAGTTGTCATCCCCGGTACAGTCCAAGAACTTATTGGAGGTTTTGTGTTTTGCTGTATTACTTTTCCAATGCATATCCGCAATTAAAGTCCTCCATTACTACCAGGTCTTGTGTTTTGGCTATTTCTGGTATTTGTTCTAGAAATACCTTATCCACCTCCTCCTCTTGATTTGGTGGTCTGTAGTAGACACCTACCATGACATTGTCCCTGATCTCCCCACTTTTTATCTTCACCCAGAGACTTTCAAAAAGCAACAAAGAGTCCTGTGACACCTTATAGACTAACAGACGTATTGGAGCATAAGCTTTTGTGGGTGAATATCCACTTTCTCAGACGCATAAGGTGCCACTGGACTTTTTGTCACTTTTTACAGACCCAGAGTAACGCGGCTACCCCTCTGATACAGAGACTTTCAAGTGGTCTGCCTCTTACCTCCTTCTGGACTTCAGAACAAGTGTATATATGCTTGATATATAATGCAACAACTCCTCTCTTTTTCCCCTGCCTGTCTTTACTGAACAAGCTATAGCCCTTTATACCAATATTCCAGCAATGAGATTTATCCCACCCAGTCAGACAGTGATGCCAAAGTAATAATTTAGCTTGTGTACCGACTTCCAGTTCTTCCTGTTAGTTCCCCATCCCTCCTGCATTTATGTATCAATATCTAAATAAAAAAGAAATACACTTTCCACACCCTGCACGGGAGGGGGAGTAGCAGCCTCAGAGGCCTGGTCTACACTACGACTTTAATTCGGATTTATCAGCTTTAATTCGAATTAACCCTGTAACCGTCCACACAACGACGCCATTTAATTCGATGTAAAGGGCCCTTTAAATCGATTTCTGTACTCCACCCCAACGAGCGGAGTAGCGCCAAAATCGATTTTAGCAATTCGAATTAGGGTTAGTGTGGCCGCAATTCGATGGTATTGGCCTCCGGGAGCTATCCCACAGTGCATCATTGTGACCGCTCTGGACAGCAATCCGAACTCGGATGCACTGGCCAGGTAGACAGGAAAAGCCCCGCGAACATTTGAACTTCATTTCCTGTTTGCCCAGCGTGGAGAGCACAGGTGACCACAGATACCTCATCAGCACAGGTAACCATGCAGGCTGATAATCGAAAAAGAGCACCAGCATGGACCGTGAGGGAGGTACTGGATCTGATCGCTGTATGGGGAGAGGATTCAGTGCTTGCAGAACTTCGTTCTAAAAGACGAAATGCAAAAACTTTTGAAAAAATCTCCAAGGGCATGATGGAGAGAGGCCACAATAGGGACTCTGAGCAGTGCCGCGTGAAGGTCAAGGAGCTCAGACAAGCCTATCAAAAAACAAAGGAGGCAAACGGTCGCTCCGGGTCAGAGCCACGGACATGCCGCTACTACGCCGAGCTGCATGCAATTCTAGGGGGGGCTGCCACCACTACCCCACCTTTGTTCGTGGATTCTGGGTCGGGGATAGTCTCGACGCCTGAGGATTCTGCCGAGGGGGTAGAGGAGGAGGAGGAGGAGGAGGAGGATGAGCTTGCAGAGAGCACACAGCACTCCCTTCTCCCCAACAGCCAGGATCTTTTTCTCACCCTGACTGAAGTACCCTCCCAACCCTCCCAAGCCAGTACCCAAGACTCTGACCCCATGGAAGGGACCTCAGGTGAGTTTACCTTTTAAAATATAAAACTTGTTTTAAAAGCAAACGGTTTTTAATGATTACTTTGCCTGACTTTGCATTCGCGGTCAGTTCAGCTACTGGAAAAGTCTGTAGCTACTGGAAAAGTCTGTTAACGTGTATGGGGATGGAGCGGAAATCCTCCAGGGACATCTCAATGAAGCTCTCCTGGAGGTACTCCGAAAGCCTTGCCAGAAGGTTTCTGGGCAGTGCATCTTTATTCCCTCCTCCATGGTAGGACACTTGACCACGCCATGCTTGCAGCAAGTAATCTGGTATCATTGCCTGACAAAGCCTGGCAGCGTATGGTCCCGGTGTTTGCTGGCATTCAAGCAACATCCGTTCTTTATCTTGTTGTGTAATCCTCAGGAGAGTGATATCACTCCTGGTAACCTGGTTGAAATACGGGAACTTAATTAAGGGGACAGAGGTGGCCATTCCTACTGGGCTGTTTGCCTGTGGCGGAAAATAAATCCTTCCCTGCAGTTAGCCAAGCGCAGATGGGAAATTGGCCCTGAGTTTTTCGCGTTTGGCTAGCAGGGATCTTCCCTGTTACCAGCCACGCGGTGGGGGGAGGGTACCGTGATCATCCCAGAGAATTCATGGAGAGGGGGGGGGGG